>NC_068278.1:36497783-36628727 GCF_025860055.1 Xyrauchen texanus | reverse complement strand
TGTGTGTGTGTGTGTATACACACACACTCACATATTAATTTACCTTAATGGAATTATCCATTTGCATTCATTTCTGGAATATGTACATACCAGCTTGTGAGAATTTAATTATTTCAACAATCCCCTGATCTTTTAAATCATAATTAGAAATAAGTTTATTGATATATGCACACAAGGAAATCACACATATTTATTTGTTCAATAACAAAAGCTTCCAAGTACACAAAAATTGACTTAAACTGAACAATACAATAAAAATTTGCAGATATGTGGGAACAAATCTGCTAATGGATTTAACAACAATCCCACATTATTCAGCTTTCAAAAGAATGGTAGCAAGACATGCCATCAGAGCTAGTGGCAACAGTTCTCCACTGGATAGCACTTTCTGCGCACTACCTGTTTATCAGCACTCAGTGTCGAGAGCTCTTCCCAAGATGAACACACTGATCGACATGAAGTCCTGAGGTGGATTTATAAGACCGTCAGACAGCGTCCTGAAAGTCTGCAAGACAGCTGAGAGATTTCTTCAACAGCACACACTCACAAGGCCCATCTCTGTCCCCACAAAGGTTCTGGATCTACATGGTGGTTCTGCATTCAAGGAACTTGAGGCAAACATGTTCAACCTAGAACCATACAACAATCACATCTTCATACTCAGTGCATTGCAGAAAGCTGCACAAACATCAGCCTCCACTTCATTGCCAAGGAAACATGTGCTGCATCATACTCCAAACGGCTTAAGAATACTCTGGGCAAGCTTGTACTGCAAAATAGAAGAAAAAAGAAAAGTTTGATATAAAGATCAGGAGCTGGTTGCACCAGCCATACAAAAGTTTAAACTTAGCCTAGTTGTGGTGTAAATGGGCACGAAGTCACAATTTACGCACTACTAAATATTTGAGCATTGCACCATTAAACTTCAGTACGACGTAACCCTACGTATAAACAGAAGACTCAGAGCAGGTGTAACTGATGGAATAAAAAAGAAGACTGATATTTTATGACATCAATAAGCTCATGTTTTGCATGTTTGGCATCAATCAAATAATTGTGATTATGACATAATTGCCTGTTTTAGGTGTTTCATAAATATGAGGAATAATTACCATACAAACTAACTACCGGTAATTCATTTATACAAGCTTGAGTCATATAATAAAATAAGGGTATGATTTCCTTTTCAGGCTTTAAAATCATATGAATGACAGTCAAATATAAAAGTATAAAATGTTAAATAAAATAATATCTTAATTATCAAAATATGTTTCTCAAGACAGCTGCTCTTGTGACGTCCGCAGTGACGGTTACGTAAGCAAACAAGGTTTGTACATCAACCATAACAAAATCAAATTGAAGTTCACGGCTTTTTAATACTTCTGTGTACAAATATGAAGGCTGCTTATTGGATCAATGCAGGTAAACGTCATAGTATGCGACTACACATCACTTTAAGGAGAGTTTACGAATACTAGTTAAGACTTTAAAAACAGGTGGAGCAACCAAATTAAGCACCGGCTTAGTTGCAAACTAACTAGTAGTTACGAAGTCTTGAACTTTATACCCCAACTTAAGACCTTACGCACAGCTATTTACTCAACCTCATGTCCTTCCAAACCTGTATGACTTTTTCCGTGGAACACAAAAGATGACATTTAAAAAAATGTTTTTGTCCATATAATGAAAGCCATTGGTGACCAAAACAAGCTATTTTGTTCACCATTTACTTTCCTTATATGGAATACAAAACTACATTTTTGGGGGTTCTACAAAAGAAAGTCACATGGATTTGGAAGGACATGAGATTAGTATATGATGACAGAATTTACATATTTGGGTCAACTTTTCTATTAATATTAAATGTTATACATGTTATACTATCTGAAACAGTAATTTTATGAGACTTATACTGCATGTTGCAAAAGTATCTTCATGCAAATAAAAACAGATAGTATAATATTTTTTACTCTGTTAAAACAGCTCTTCAGAAGCCAGGCTGACTCCTCATACAGCTCTTCCTCCTGTTGCAAACCAATTCCAGTTTTATCTAGCATTCAGTGCGATGTTTATTGAAATCCAAACGGCAAACTTACCTTGTTTAACTTCAACAATATCCATGTGCTCCCTGTCAAGGCTGGACTGGGAAGAGAAATCGGAACGGGATTTGACATAACTGGCCCAAAATTTGTTGGGGGGAGAGTGTTCGCTAACGCGGCGGCTAGTTTTAGCTTATCGCAGAAGACACAGCGGCCAGCTCGGTTCTCCCGATGGCCAGTCCATCCTGATCAAAGTGCGTCGGTCCACCGGAAAAATGTTCGGTAGGCCAGATTACCAGTCCAGCCCTGCTCCTCGTCTATTCCAATTGATCACTTCATAAATGATGCCCGTGAGCTGGACCGTATTCAGGCCTGCACTGCAAAAAGTACAAATCACACACAGAGAATTAATGCAAGCCCACATTATATTCATCATATGTAACCGGTGTTGATCTGCAATTAGATATTCAACTTGACCAAAAAAGCTAACTTGGTGAGTTATACTGTTATTCATTGTGGTTATTTTCCTAAGTTAACGTTAGCTGCATAGCTAATATTCATTTATCCTAAGAAAATAATCAAAGGCACGTTCAACGTGAACAAAAGCTACAAAACATAATTATGTATTCAGAATAAAAACTTTAAAGCCTGCTAAAAATCTGTTTGAAAATGTCTACTGATATCTTACCTCAGTTTCTTAAACTTGTTTCTATTGAGGTAACACGTGCGCCGCTGAACGTAATGCTGCTGCAATAAAGAGTAACATGACACGCTCGCATTTAGAATAAGCAGGGGGGAAAAATGAAAATCAAAATAAATAATGAATTACATATTTAGGAAGACTGCATTGTATGCAAACATTAAAAAAATTTTTTATGTGACTGGATAGGTAAAAATTACTCACCAAAACAGACGATTTCCCATTGAGACCCATAGGAATACAGAACGTTAGGGAATACCAAGATGGCGGCGCAGTAGCTTCACTGTTGTGACGTCATGAGCTATCCAGTTATATATATAGATCAGTGGTTAAAGCTCTAGGAGGAGTTAGAGTTGTAAATTTTTGACAGAATAATAATAATAATAATAATAATAATAATAATAATAATAATAAGTTTAAATAGGATTTCAGTAAGTTGGCTCTTACAAGCCAACTTAATAATAAAACCGTCAAATACAATAGATTCCCTCCTTACGGAGGAATCTAATAATAAAACCGTCAAATATAGATTCCCTCCTTACGGAGGAATCTAATAAAACCGTCAAATACAATAGATTCCCTCCTTACGGAGGAATCTAATAATAATAATAATAATAAATATAGCTGCGAGCAGCGATGGCGGGCCCAAGCCGGTGGCACCGCCACCCCTGTGCCTTTAGGGTCGCTGTGCACGATGGGCAATAACGTAACCTCGCTTTGACCGTCGAGAAGACGTGTGCTGTAGAGCTCGCATCAGCGTGGGCTCTGCAAAAGTTCGCATGGAGGGCACATATCAAACACAAAGTATGCGTGAGCACCCTTCCGATACCTAAAATGAAAAATGAGACACCCTACGGTCTCATGGAGTTAATGGACACACGAAATAAGTACACAAGACTGAAAATTCATATGAAGTGTGCCATTTGAGACAGGGACAGTGCCTAGGACCGTGAACCACAATAGTCACATCTATGAGGTAATTCAAATGTAGATTAATTTTTGATGTCATAGGTCAATATCTTTTGCAGCACTTAAGCGTGTTAATCCAGAAGGCCAGTATTTATCCGGAGGTCTCTGTTCAGGTTTATTAATGTAATTATAATTTACGCACTGCTGAAGTTTCATCGAGATCAGTTAATGTATGCAGAAGTTATAACACACTTCCTTGCTTTTAAGCTGCCTTTATGTGCTTTTGGAGCTTCAAAGTTCATTTGCAATGTGTTCCACATTCAAACCAAAATATCTGACTTTCTGTTGGTCTGTTTGTTCACTTGAGACATAAGAGGGTGATTTAAAAGCATTTTGAAAGTGACACACTCCCTTCTGCCAGTTGGTGGCGCTATAACTTTGTCTCACAATAGTCACATCCATGTGACACACTGCTGAAGTTTCATCGAGATCAGTTAATGTATGCAGAAGTTATAACACACTTCCTTGCTTTTATGCTGCCTTTATGTGCTTTTTGGAGCTTCAAAGTTCATTTGCAATGTGTTCCACATTCAAACCAAAATATCTGATTTTCTGTTGGTCTGTTTGTTCACTTGAGACATAAGAGGGTGATTTCAAAGCATTTTGAAAGTGACACACTTCCTTCTGCCAGTTGGTGGCGCTATAACTTTGACTCACAGTAGTCACATCCATGCGACCGGCCTCTTCCCGCAAACACACTGCTGAAGTTTCATCGAGATCAGTTAATGTATGCAGAAGTTATAACACACTCCCTTCTTTTATGTTACTTTTGATGTGCTTTTTGGAGCTTCAAAGTTAATTTGAAATGTGTTCCACATTCAAACCAAAATATCTGATTTTCTGTTGGTCTGTTTGTTCACTTGAGACATAAGAGGGTGATTTCAAAGCATTTTGAAAGTGACACACTTCCTTCTGCCAGTTGGTGGCGCTATAACTTTGACTCACAGTAGTCACATCCATGCGACCGGCCTCTTCCCGCAAACACACTGCTGAAGTTTCATCGAGATCAGTTAATGTATGCAGAAGTTATAACACACTCCCTTCTTTTATGTTACTTTTGATGTGCTTTTTGGAGCTTCAAAGTTAATTTGAAATGTGTTCCACATTCAAACCAAAATATCTGACTTTCTGTTGGTCTGAGCTAATGACTGTAAATTAGAAAGTTGTTCGGCCCGACGAGATCTAGAAGTGTTCCGAGTTTCATATTATTACATGCAAGCATGTTTGATATATGGACAAGTGTTTGAATCCCATTCCAGGTGTCGCTGTCGAGCCCCCTGCCACGCCCGGGTACCAGATTCAGCCCGGCCCTGATGGCCGCGGGTTCTGACCTGTGTGCAAAGTTTCAAGAGTTTTCGAGCATGTTAAGGGCCCCAAAAGTCCCAGAAACCTTGAAAAACAATCAAACAATCAAAAAGCAAATGTAAACCCAACAGAGAACCCCCTCCCTCCCCTCACACACACACACACACACAAAAAAAAATTTGGCAGGCCCATTCTGTCTGTCAGACAGAGAGACACTGAGAGAAAAAACACAGAAAGGGAGGAGGAGGGGTCACTCAGAAAGAGAAAAATTTTAAGAAATCCACATTCAAACCACAATATCTGACTTTCTGTTGGTCGGAGCTAATGACTGTAAATTAGAAAGTTGTTCGGCTCGACGAGAACAATATACACGCCGAGTTTTGTAACTGTAGATAGAACTAACTAAGTTATAACACACTTTATGTGTCCATTTTTAGTCCTAAATCAATTTCCTCGCCACGGCCAAACCGTTCGAGATATCAAAAATCCGTCCGGAATGTAGCATCCTCAATGTCTTGACTTCATGCCGACCGAGTTTGGTGGCGATTGGATTCATTCTCTAGGAGGAAAATATATATTTCCAGAGCACGTGTTTCCAAACAACCCATAATAGACGACTTCCTGTTGGGCTGGCGTAAAACTTAGAGCACGAAAGTTGTTCGGCCCGACGAGATCTACAAGTGTACCGAGTTTCATATCATTACATGCAAGCATGTTTGATATATGGACAAGTGTTCGAATCCCATTCCAGGGGCGCTGTCGAGCCCCCTGCCACGCTCCGGGTACCATCTTCGGCCCGGCCCTGATGGCCGCGGGTTCCGACCCGTGTGCAAAGTTTCAAGAGTTTTCGAGCACGTTAAGGGCCCCAAAACCTTGAAAAACAAAAATAAAAGCATTCTCATTCAACAGCCAAATCACCCCCTCCCCCAGACACAGAGAGACGTAGGGTCAGTGAGAGAGGCAGAGAAAATTCTCCAAAACATCCACATTCAAACCAAAATATCTGACTTTCTGTTGGTCTGAGCTAATGACTGTAAATTAGAAAGTTGTCCGGCTCGATGAGAACAATAAAAATCTTGAGTTTTGTGACTGTGGGTTAAAGTGTAAAGCAACCCCCCCACTTTTGTCAAAAGGTGGCGCTACTGAGCCCCTGCACCACGCCCGTTTCTGAAACTTTGCACATGTGTACTGGCTAATAAATGTGATGTGTCTGTCGAGTTTCATGCAATTTCAAGTATGCTAAGAGTCTCAAAAGCATCAAAAAAGAATATTCAACTTTGAAGCGTTGCCGCGGCGACAGTATCGAAGATATCAATAATCCTTTCACATGTCTACATCTGCCGTGTGTTTACATTATACACCTAAAGTTTTAAGTAAATCGGGTAAAAATAAGTGGGTGATTTCAAAGCATTTTGAAAGTGACACACTTCCTTCTGCCAGTTGGTGGCGCTATAACTTTGACTGACAATAGTCGCATCCATGCGATCGGCTTCTTCCAGCGATCACGCTGCTGCGGTTTCATGGAGATCAATTAATGTATGCAGAAGTTATAACACACTTCCTGTTTCTCTTTTCGCGCCATCATTTCGTTTCCTCGCCACGGCCAAACCGTTCGAGATATCAAAAATCTGCCGGCAATTTTTCATGCTCAATGTCTTGACATCATGCTGACCGAGTTTGGTGGCGATTGGTGGAATTCTCTGGGAGGAGTATTCCAAATTCCATTGCGTGCGTTTTTCAAACAACCCTAAATAGACGGTTTCCTGTTGGCCTGGGGTAAAAAGTAAAAGTATGAAGGATATATGAAACGATGAGATCTATACGTGCACCAAGTTTCATATTATTACATGCAAGCGTGTTTGAGTTATAGACCAAGTTTTCGGACCCTGTTCCAGGGGGCGCTGTCGAGCCCCCCTGCCACGCCCGGGTACCAGCTTCAGCCCGGCCCTGACAGCCGCGGGTTCTGACCCGTGTGCAAAGTTTCAAGAGTTTTTGAGCACGTTAAGAGCCCCAAAAGTGCCCCAATAGTCGTAAAAAAATAATAATAATAATCCTAACGAAAACAATAGGGTCCTACGCACTTTGTGCTTGGGCCCTAATAATAATCCTAACGAAAACAATAGGGTCCTACGCACTTTGTGCTTGGGCCCTAATAATAATAATAATAATCCTAACGAAAACAATAGGGTCCTACGCACTTTGTGCTTGGGCCCTAATAAAACCGTCAAATACAATAGATTCCCTACTTACGGAGGAATCTAATAATAATAAAACTGACAAATACAATTGATTCCCTCCTTACGGAGGAATCTAATAATAATAATAATAAAACCGTCAAATACAATAGATTCCCTCCTTACGGAGGAATCTAATAATAATAAAACCGTCAAATAAAATAGATTCCCTCCTTACGGAGGACTCTAATAATAAAACCGTCAAATACAATAGATTCCCTCCTTACGGAGGAATCTAATAATAAAACCGTCAAATACAATAGATTCCCTCCTTACGGAGGAATCTAATTATAGAGAGACAAAACATACAGACACAGTTTCAAATGTACTCTGTTTGATCAAATGTGTTTACTCTTTATATTAACACATAGTATATATTAAAAATGACATACATAATGAAGATTTATTGTATGAATATATTATTTAATTAGAATAACAAGTAAGGCTCAAGTATTTAACAATTTCACATGTGCAGTTTATGCACCATCCCCAGAGCTCTGACACTCGTCTGAATACACTCATTTCGTTCACTTACTGCTGAGATATAGTGCACTAACTGCCATTCACTATATAGGAAATAGTGAATGAGTGAACGATTGCGGACACAACCACTGTCGTTGTCACGATTGCCTCGCACACGTACATCTAACACACGCGCGCGCCCCGCACACCTCGCTCTGCATGCGCAGAAATGCTGTCTGTTCGCGCTCCAGTTGTCGATCATGTGAATGGCAGTGATTTACACTCAACTTGGATGTTTACATGGATTTATACAGTTTATCCACCTGAAGTAGCTGCAATAGTTTCCAATACCCCCGCGAGGGCGCGTAGTAAATGCATAAAAACTGCTTATGGCATGCGGGACATGGGACAAAGCACACTGATATATTGCTGCACTGATTTAAAAATGTACACTTAAAAACTGATGTAATAAGAGCCCAGTTACATTATCTCATTACACCAAAACTTACCCCAGCGTGCTGCCTTGAGCTGTGATTTTAATCTTGAAATATCAGCTTGTCTTGGTGTTAAATTAAGGCATTGCATGACAAATCTGTTCTTTTTTTTCACTGCGCAGAGCGAAGAAAGTGTTTCACTTTGGTTGAAGACCTTGATGCTGCTGCAGTGATTGAGTGACAGTCTGTGACACTGGCTCAGTGCATGCAGCTCTGTGAACTTCTGCTCTTGTAAATAATAATAATGTTCACATTAATTCAAATTAAACCCAGTAATGTAATGACAGTAACACCACCCATAGTAAAGAAGTAAAAGTAAAAAAAAAAAAATATTTGAAATTTACTTGAGTGAGAGTAAAAAGTACCCACTTTTAAACATACTCTAAAAGTAAATATTTTCCCAAAAAGTTACTCAAGTAAATGTAACACGTTGCTACCCCCTCTGCTCACCCAAAGCAAAAATATGGCACATCATGTTTGCTTTGAATGTAAGTGATGTACAATAGCTTTTTTATGCTATACTCCTAAACTGACCTCAAGCATGATCTTGGAAAATACAATAAAGAAAAATGATGGTATATGATCAGTTGATGTGTAATATATGTTTGATTTCTCTAGACTGTAAAATTGCTTGATTGCTTCTTTTATTACTTTGCTCTTTTTCAGTTTTTGATAAAAATTAATATTTTAAAATGCATTGCGTACATTGAATGAATTAGATCATTTGTTTTACCATTCCCCTTCTGTCACTCACTAGACGTTGTGTCGAATGAAGTGACAGAAAGGGTCTTCCTTGGGAGCCAATGAGAAATTGGCAGACAGAATTTGCATGTTCCGCCCCCAGACAAACGGGTATAAAGGGAAGCGGGCGTGTGTCATTCAGTCAGGTTTTTGCTCTGAGGAGCCGAGAATAAGGTACGGCAATTTACAGTGGTAGGTCTAGTGTCGTGGCAGAAGGGACAGAACGTCTCGTTCCCTTCCTCAGGGAACGGAGGTTAAAATAATAACCATGACGTTCCCTTTCTGTCACTCACTCGACGTTGTGTCGAATGAAGTGACACAATGGATCCCGTTCAAACAAGCCATGAACTGCTGACACAAGTGCAAGCAGGCTGCTGCATGCTAGAACCAACTGTAACGGCTGCACGTAACCCTCCCCAACGCCCCAAGAAAAAGTCTCATATACAGATCTTAGGTTCCCAGCACCCCTGAGAGGAGGAACAGTTGCTACATGACCAGCATGGGAGCAACCCCGGCAGCCGCGGCCCTTTCTCTCTCTATGTCTCTCGCATAGAGTGTAAAGTGGCTAGGGCTATCTTAACGCTATGAAATGCGTCGGGGAAGGTGGTCTTAGCCGTGTCCTCTTCTTTCAGGAGGAAAAGACCCTATGGAGGCCACATCCTGATATGTGGCTAATACACCACATGGGTTGTCAAGCCACAAGTGGGAGCAGTGCGGTGGTAGGTCCTACCTGATGATGGAGGAGCTATACAAACACAGCGACCGGGGGAAGTGGGACTGCCCAAGGGAGACGCGAGTCCGCCGAAAGGGGGACCGTACCATGGAAAATACATCACAGGGAGTTGCCTGAAGAGGGAATTATGCCTGTGAAGCCCTACCTCAGTACAGAACACTTGTGGCTCGTAGCGGGTCTGGTTGCAAATTGCTCTGCTGAATTTGCAGACCAGAAGGCTAGGAAGGAAGAAGATCCAGGAAGCAAAGCTTAGTGGTTAACCTGGGAGAGAAAGCGCACTGGATTAACTTGGTGGAGGGCTTTAGGTGCAAGTGGAACAACCAGTCGGCTCCGTATTACCGAGTTCTACCAGCTCGGAGCTGACAAAGCACGGGACGAGACCGACTCAACCCTGAGATTGTAGAATTTCGCAAAGGTGTTGGGTGTTGCCCAGCCTGCAGCTCTGCAGATGTCTACTAGGGAGGTGCAGTTGGCCAGTGCCCATGAGGATGCCACACTTTTCGTCAAGTGTGCTTGAACCCACAAGGGGGTGGGCACAGCCTGGGTCTGGTAGGCCAGGGAGATGGCATCAACGACCCAGTGAACTAGCCTCTGTTTGAAGACGGTGTTCCCTTTCCGCCATCCGCCAAAGCAGACAAAGAGCTGCTTAGAACATCTAAAGCTCTGTGTGCAGTCCAAATAGATACGCAAAGCACGTACCAGACACAGCAACGAAAAGGCTGGGTCTGCCTCCTCCCGGGGCAGCGCTTGCAGGTTCACGGCATGATCCCTGAAGGGGGTCATAGGAACCTTGGGCACGTAGCCTGGTCGCGGTCTCAGGATGACGTGGGTATTCACCAGACCAAACTCCAGGCAGGTGTCACTGACAGAAAACCCTTGCAGGTCCCCAACCCTCTTGATGGAAGCTAGCGCTATAGGAGGGTCTTCAAGGAGAGGGCCTTGAGCACAACTGAGTCAAGCGGATCGAAGGGGCATCTCTGAAGGCCCGAAAGGACCACTCAGATATGGCTTGGCCAGAGAGGATTCAGTCTCCGGGCACCTCTCAGGAACCTGATGATCAAATCGTGCTTCCCCAAATACTTACAGTCCACTGCATCGTGGTGGGCTGCAATAGTGATTACATACACCTTCAAGGTGGAGGGGGACAGCCTCCCCTCCAGCCTCTCTTGCAGGAATGAGAGCACTGACAGAACTGTGCATCTCTGTGGGTCTTCAGCTCAGGAAGGACAACAATTCGTGAGCAAGCTCCACTTCCGGTTGTAAAGTTGCCTGGTGGAGGGAGCTCTGGCTTGGTTGATCGTGTCTACGACAGCTGGTGGCACTCCACACAGATCTTCTGCATTCCGTCCAGGGGCCAGATGTGGAGGTTCCAGAGGTCTGGGCTCGTCCCTGAGAAAGAAGGTCCTTTCACTCACATGATGTTGTGAGCCCAGACATCTCTGATCTTTGAGAAAAGGCCAATGGAATTGGCGTTTGGGATTTTCATGCCACTGCCATAAAATAAAAGGAGTGTCGCTTGCAAACACACTTTCAGATTTCTTCTTCGGAGCCGAGCAGACACATTCACTGAGCTGAATCCTTCCTGCCGTTCCATTCATCTCTCCTCTGCTGAAAGCTGCTGGATCTACGGCGCATTGCAGCGGTTCTCCCCCTCACACACTACGGTTGTGTCGAGCAACACCCCTGGGCAATTCGGCGTTACAGCAGAGCACTTCCGTATATATATATATATATATATATATATATAATATTATATATACACACACGTATATATAAATAAATCACTAAAAGAGATTATATTTCTCTAAAAGTGTGGCACAAACGAAAGCATCTTTTTTAAGATGCCCTTCGTTTGTGTGTAATTCCTGGTTGTGGTCGATTTCTCTCTGCTTCTGTCGGCCACGTTGCCTTACGTGCCTGGGTGCTACTAACACAGAGTCAGTGTTCGTGGATGGTTCATGCCCTCATTGCGAAGACGTGACCATGACTACGTTGCGGTCACGGCTCGCCTTCGTAAGAGGTCCTTCTACCTACGGGTATGAGATGGGGTCGGTTAGCACTGGGGGCGACATGAGGACATCAATGGGACCCTCTCCGCCGGGTATTCCCCCTCAGACCTCCCATTCCCCATCACGCTCGTATACTCCTAGCGAGTTCTGGAGCGAGGTTGCCGGTCCGTCTTACGCCGGAGCCGCAATCTCGTTCGTGGCTCGTGACGAAGATGAGTTATCGATCGCGGCATCGGAGAGCGGGCTTGTCATGTCTGACGCTAAGAACTCGGCTGGACTCCCACCCTCCGTGCGGTAGCTCAGTCGCAGGCTGATGCGGTGAGCTGTGAGTGTCAGCTGTGAGTGTCTGGCTGGAGTGGAACCCTCCACTCCCCCCGAACCCTCACGGCTTGATGATTGGTTCCTGGGGCCAGAGAGCTGCTTACGGCTGTGCTCCGACCCCGTTGCTTTCTTCCCGGAGGTGCATGAAGAGCTCACACATTCGTGGCAGGCACCTTTCCCTGCCCGCACACGGTCAGTGAGCACCTCCGCTCTCACTACCTTTGATGGCGGGGCGGCAAGAAGCTACACGGCAATTCCCCAAGTGGACCAAGTGGTTGCAGTGCACCTGTGCCTGCAAAGTGCCGCTACTTAGCGGAGTCGCCGAGGCTCCTGTCCAGAGTCTGTAGGCTGCCAATCACAGGGTTGGTGATTCAATTCCCGGCCCGCATGACTTCACATGGCGAAGTGTCCTTGGGCAAGACACTGAACCTCAAGATGCTCCCAATGACAGGCTAGCACCTTGCATGGCAGCTCTGCCTTCATTGGTGTATGAGTGTGAATGGGACAAAGTGTAAAACGCTTTGGTAACCTTTAAGGTTAAACAAAGCACTTTATAAGTGCAGACCATTTAACAAAGTCCTCCCCTTTGTTCTTCTCTCCTTGCGCCTTCATGAAATCCACAGAGGCAGCCCTTGCCCCGCTAAGGGAAGTGGGCATCCGCATCCTCAACTATATCGAGGACTGGCTAATCCTAGCTCACTCGAGGGACATGTTGTGTGAACACAGGGACCTTGTGCTCAGGCATCTCAGCCGTTTGGGGTTTCGGGACAACTGGGAAAATAGCCAGCTCAGGACAACTGGGAAAATAGCCAGCTCACCCCGGTTCAGAACATCTCTTTTCTCTGTATGGAGTTAGACTCGGTCTCGATGACAGCGAGGCCTGGATGGGATGTGGAAGACTTAAGTGGCCTACCACCTGCAGTGGTAGACACGATCACTCAGGCCAGGGCCCCGTCAACGAGGCTCGTCTATGACCTGAATTGGCGTCTGTTCGCTAAGTGGTCCTCTTCCTGAGGCGAAGCACAGTAGGATCAGTGCTCTCCTTCCAGCAAGACAAGTTGGGGTGGCTGTCCCCATCCACCTTGAAGTTGTATGTGGCCGCTATATCGGCACACCACGACGCAGTGGACTGTAAGTATTTGGGGAAGCACAATTTGATCATCAGGTTCCTGAGAGGTGTGAGGAGGTTGAATCCCCCCAGGCCGCACCTCGTTCCCTCATGGGACCTCTCTGTGGTCCTTCGGGGCCTTCGGGTGCTCCTTTCGAGCCCCTTGAGTCAGCTGAGCTAAAGGCGCTCTTTTTGAAGAACGCCCTCCCGACGGCGCTCACCTCCATTAAGAGGGTAGGGGACCTGCAGGCGTTCTCTGTCAGCGAACTGTGCGTAGAGTTCAGTCTAGACTACTCTCACATTATCCTGAGACCCCAACCTTTCAGGGATCTGGTGGTGAACCTGCAAGCGCTGGCCCTGGAGGAGGCAGACCCAGCCTTGGTGTTGCTGTGTCCGGTGCATTCTCTTCGCATCTACTTGGATCGCATGCAGAGCTTTAGAATCACCGAGCAGCTCTTTGTCTGCTTTGGTGGACAGTGGAAAGGAAGCGCTGTCTCCAAACAGAGGATCACTCACTGGGTTATCGATGCAATCACCATGGCATACTATGCCCAGCATGTGCCGCCCCCAGCTGGCCTGTATTGTGGTAAGTGCTCCACATGTGCTGGATGTCTCCTTAGGTAAAGCTGTGTGATGTATATTCCACAAAATGGTTTCCCCGCTTGTAAACCGCGTCTCCCTTGGGCAGAGGGCCCTCTGTCCTTGGTCACCGTGTATGTAGTAACTCCTCCCCTCCTTGAGTAGGACCTACCCTGGTGCTGCTCCGCACAACATGCTTCCGCTCCAACCCAGTAAGACCATGTGTTGTATTCCACTTAGAAGTCGCCCCCCCCCCCACCCCCTTGGGGCTGGGTGTGGTCTCCACGATGTCCTCCTCTTTGGAGGGACACCCCCCAACGTGAACCTTATATGGCCCCCAGCTGAAAAATTTGTTCCTTTTTCTTGGGGAGAATAATAGAGAGAAGGATATGGCTGGGCCAGCCAGTCCTTAAACTTCTGAGCAGTTAGCCTCTCCCCAGGGTGTAGGGGACTGCTTCATGCCTGCCAGAATGTTGGGATAGTTATGTGATGGCTTGCTGCTCTGGCTATGAGGCACACAGAGTTCTGCCCGTCTCGCACTGCCAGTCTGCGTAACCTGGTTCAGCGCTTTTTCATTGGGACCCTTAGTGTCAACTCATCGACACAACGTCGAGTGAGTGACAGATCAGGAATGTCTTGGTTACTGATGTAATCTCCATTCCCTGATGGAGGGAATGATACGTTGTGTCCCTTTCTCCACAACACTGAACCGACCGCTGAAATGGCTGGGTCTTTGGCTCGGCTCCTCAGTGCGAAACCTGAATGTGTGTTTGCAAGCGACACTCCTTTTTTACCCGTATGTCGGGGGAAGTGGCATGCAAATCCCACACGGCAATTCCCATTGGCCTTTTCTCAAAGATCAGAGATGTCTGGGCTCCTAAAGGTGACCCCTAGTGTCAACTCAATGACACAACGTCTCGTTCCCTCCATCAGGGAATGGAGGTTACATCAGTAACCAAAATGGTTTCTAGCCCTTACGGCTTGAACCCCTAATAAAAATCCTAACAAAAACAATAGGTTTCTAGCCCTTTGGGCTTGAACCCCTAATAATAATAAAAATCCTAACAAAAAAATTAGGTTTCTATCCCTTTGGGATTGAACCCTAATAATAATCCTAACAAAAACAATAGGGTTTCTAGCCCATCAGGCTTGAACCCCTAATAATAATAAAAATCCTAACAAAAACAATAGGTTTCTAACCCTTCGGGCTTGAACCCCTAAAAATGCTTATCGGAATTTAATATTGGCCTGTATATGGTACCAGTCAAAACTATGGACACATCTGAATGCAGAAGTCTTTTGATCTTCAAGAAGTGTCTCCCTATTGTGGGCCTGAGATCTTAAAAGTTACAAGCAGTGGTACATAAGAGACTCTTGAGGCCCCTATCATGCATAAGTTACTGAATATGTTGGTACACTGCATGTGTAATTGTGTTATCACATGCATGGTTTAAAAAATGAATGCCAGAAGCTCTTAATTCCTTTAATTTCTGCACTTTATAGATTTCAAATTGAATACATATGTATTTGATATCATATTATCATACTTTTTTTAAGTCAACGATCAAGGTGACGATTCTTTTTATAGAAAATATATTTGATGATCTCATTTGCATTGCAGCAGTCCACATAGTACCTCTAATATGTACTGAAGTTATAGTCTTTGAAATCTAGAAGTTTGCACTATTAAAGATTAGCTAAAACTTACACCATTCAATACTGCAGATAACTATGTTATGCTGTGCGCATGTATGGCAATCATTTGGTGCTGAACTAAGCTTGCAGCTGTTTGTTCAGTCTCCTTATGGTTGTTTTGATGTTATCAGTTGACATGGTCAGAAATAAATGTAGCTTTGACAGCGAAAACATGATAGGCAAAGCTGCGTGTCGGGTTCATAGGCTTTTTGATATTATGGGTCACTGGTTGCAGTGCTAAATCAATACCTTATATGGAAAATGACCAATAAATACTTTGGAAAAAGGACTGTGTTGAAAAAACATACAACCTTTCTCTTCAAACTAGCAGCAGAATAAGATAAACAAAAAAATACAACATCTAAAACTTGTTGAACATTTTAAACATTTACATAACTTTAACATGGTAATGTTCATGTACAAGCAGTATGTATAAACTCTGAATGAGGGAATTTTCTTAATTTAACTTATTGGTTTAAACATTTCAGTGAAAACTGTTCATTAAAAACATAAAATCTCTATAGAAATCATCATTTGAATAATCTGTTCATGTTGAAGGACTGTCTGTGCTAAGGACAAAATACCCCTGACAGTATTTAGTACAGTGAGTGATGAGTAGCTTAATAGCTGTTGGCTGGTTTTATGGCTATAAATAATTTTTGTAAGGAAGCCCTGAAGAGCTGCTGATCTCTACATATTTTCAGAATCAAAGCTATTCCAAATGAAAGACAAAAATAGTAGGTGGGTTTTTGTCAAATGTGTGAATCACTAAGAATGCTTTCATGGTTCATTACAGTAGATTCTGTATACATGCACAATAAGATAATTTAAATGTTAGGACTTTTTTTTTTTCAAGTGCATTTTAATCAAACCTCAGTGTACTAGTACAAATATCTGGTCACCAAGTAAAATTGCTTTTAGACCCCTTTACTCACATTATAGCCTCAATCAAAAAAATTGCAAAGTTTTATTTAGTTTCAGATAGGGCTGTAATCACCATAAACCTTTGGCAATATTCAAAATAGTGGTCACCTTGTTAACAAGGCTCTACCTTCACAAATAAACATATGCAGTTCTTCAGTGCACACATCTGTGCAAAATTTGTCCTATCTATTGGTCAAAACTATTTTATGGTTGTAGTTCTATTGATAATAAATCACCAAGAATTCACCCCACCCTCCCACTCTTTTGGGGCACTTGCATCACATGCATTTTACATGGAGATCCAGTAAGAGATACTGGCCAGATAGCTTGTATATAAATAGTGCATGTTTCTGTAGACTGTTTGGCTCGTACAAGACTGAGCTACAGGTAGTGGTGGATGAAGTACACATACCATGTACTTGAGTTAAAGTAAAGATACTCAAGGTAAAATATTACTCAAGTAAAAGTAGAAGTGCTGCCTTTAAACATTCACTTGAGTAAAAGTACAAAAGTATTTGCCTTCAAATGTACTTAAGTATCCAAGTACTATGATTTTTTATGGCCATAATGTCCTATTATAATTTGTCACAAGACTCTTGCTTAACTCAGTCTACATGAAGACTAATGTCACTCTTGGCACACCAATCTATTAATAAAATGACATTAATTAGTCAGATGTATATATATATATTTGAATTGAATACATTTTTTGTGTGTTTAATTTTGGAGGGAAGGGGACTGTTCCCATAAGGTATAATACATTTACAGTATTTACTGTATATATTTTTCTCGAGTGTCTATGGTCATAATTATTAACATCCTAATGTTATGATACATTCACATAAACCTGCACAATGCCATTATATATATATATATATATACACACACACACACACACACACACACACACACACACACATACATAGAATATATAAAATATATATATATATATATATATATATATTCTATGTTATGGGAGCAGCCAATTTCCTCCAAAATTAAACACAAAAACGTATTAATGCAGTGTTTCTGCTACTCCCCAGAAAAAAAATGCTATTATATGCAAGTCATTTTAGTGTCAACATAATAAGCAATGTACATTATGCGTCAATATTTACCGATAATTGCTGCAATAATAGCTGCTGCTCTCTGCCCCGCTTAAAATCATTGGCAACGCAATTTTTTTGGAACTATTGAGAGCTACACGAATCACGTGACCGCGCGGCGGCGAGCTCACTGTCGCAACCGTCTATGTTCGCAACTCTCATATTTAACGGCTCTGGGGTGCGTTTCCCGTACAACGATATAACTTGCTGCTCCACTACCATAGTACGATGCACTGTTGAAGAAATCAACTTGCTAGTCACGACTGTTTCCCGAAACCGTATTGTCGCAAATTGGTTGTTCAACCACGTTGGTTAATGATGTCACACATGTGGTGGAGTAAAAACTACTTTTAATGAATCTGTTTGCGATCGAATTAATGCTAGATGTTTTGCTATAAATTACGGACATGCCATCTGAGGACTATCTCATATTTTTCTCAGTTATTTGCTTTATTTCCAGATTCAGTCATAGGCTCGTTCTTACGCACTAGAGCACGTTCACACATGCGCACTCTTCAAAAACGGTGCTTTAAATCTATTGACAAACTAAAAGACATAAAGGACATTTGTATGTCTTCTAAATAAAAGATACTGATTGTACTGAATGTCATCTTGCTTATTTGGCTCAAGATAATAATTTATTAAGCCCACATGTTATAATAACAAGAAACTCTGCTTCTAACCACAGGTCGAGAGCTGTCGTTCCAACCACACAACTCTGCGATGCTGTTTGTGAATGTTTGTTGGAACGATGGTTTCGGGAAACACCGACTCGTTGAACTATGATGATAACGACGGAACTTGCGACCATAGTTGGCTAACGATGCTTTTGGGAAACGCACCCCTGGTTCGCGCTTAGTAGATGCCGCCAAGGCAAGTTCAAAACAAAGCATGCGCGCTGTACTGTGATTGGTGGCTCGTTTGACCAGTTACGTTTTTATCCAATCATAAATAAAAAGGAACGACTGATTTTGAAAATGTAGTAGAGTAAAAAGTAAGATATTTGACTTTGAAATGTAGTGGAGTTAAAGTAAAAGTCTCCCCAAATTTAAATACTTCAGTAAAGTACAGATACGCAAAAAAGCTACTTAAGTACAGTAACGAATTACATTTACTTCGTTACTGTCCACCACTGGCTACAGGGCACAGGAAAGTCACAGCAGATTATGGCCCTAACATTAGCAACATTTGCAGGAAGGTGCAATAGGATGCCAAGCAAGTTTTGTGCATGTTAAGAACTGTTCTGCCACAAGATTTAAGGAAATAGGTTTGAATGCGGTAAAGAGCTTAAGGCTTTAATTTCCTCAATAATGTTTTGTCAACTTTTGCATGTAATGAATGTGATGATTGTATTATAATTTAAGCCATTGCATTAGTATTGCATGTATGAGAAAAAATATTCTAAAAAAATATTTTGCTGTAAATATTGAAATTTATTCTTTAACAGCACCTCATAAAAATATGGGGAGACAGAGGAAAGATATTACACTTTTTACTCCAGTAAATATTTTTCAGGGTAGTTAATTTCTGTTTAGACACATACGACATACCTAAGTCTCGGCAACATTTTATTGAAACATTTTCATTGCACAGGAAAAAAAGATACAGTTCTTTTAGCAAATGGTGACCTTTTGCGGCATCATGCCCCATATTAACTGTATGGGGTAAGGAACCTGCACATCAAATTGCTGTTTATTGACACTGATTGAAGAAAATAAAATATATAGATTTTATATGAAATATCTTAGGAGCATGAGCGTGTCTACACACAAATGTTAGCGTTGAGCCCTGGAGTCTTTTAACCTTAGCTATTAATATCTTAAAGAAAGAATTTGTGTTTCCCCTTCTGTCACTCACTCGACGTTGTGTCGAATGAGGTGACACAAGGGGTCTTCCTTGGGAGCCTCGTGTACCTCTGAATTTGAGAAAAGGCCTATGAAAAATTGGCAGACAGAATTTGCATGTCCCGTCCCTGGACATACGGGTATAAAGAAAAGCAGGCGTGTGTCTGTAAGTCCGATTTTTTCTCACTACATTAACATAGCTACTCTTTGTCCCACGTTTGGTTTGTTGGGATCTGGTCACCCCTAGTGTGTGTGTGTTTGTGTGTGTGTGTGTGTGTGTGTGTGTGTGTGTGTGTGTGTGTGTGTGTGTGTGTGTGTGTGTGTGTGTGTGTGGAGCGCAGCTCCGAAACGGAGTAGAGAGGCTGCAGCAGCGTTATTATAATTTACACCAAAACGTTAAAAAGAACCGTAATGTTGGAGCTTATCAATACTACAGTCTTTAATAATTTAGCACGGGGGCCCATTTAATACCGGGTTTTGGTACCCATCCCTACTTATAAGGGCATTTATATCTATCTATTATATTGATATCTTATCTATTTAAGTGAACGTGCTAACATTATTTAAAGGTTAATCTAGCTAGCTGCAGTTTTATTTGCTAGTCTGCACTATAGCGCCTCGCTCTCTGTTGCTCTCTGTTTGCTCGCATTTCTTTTTTGTGCATCTGATTTTAGCCTTATGGTGAGGCATTTTGACTCTCTATTCAGTCCCGCTTTGCACAATGCACATCGTGTGTGTTCCGCACATCTGATTGGCTAGGTGTTTCGACTGACCCATTTTCACAATAACAGCAGAGGGATGGGTTATCAGAATCAGATGACAAGTTGAAATGTGTTTTAATTATAAAAATGTATGTATTTATCATGTAAATACATAAGCATTCTATTTTCGGTGATATAAGTCAGTAAGTAAATTGTTGTACTTGATCCCATTAAGGGTCAACTATAGACATTTGCATGGGCCCCCCTGGGCCTTGGGCTGACATGCGGATGTCCGCTATACTTTCCTGGGCCGCTGTGAGCGTGAGGCTGGACTGGAAACTTCTGCGACCCTCGTGGTCTAGGAACGTCACCTATGGCTGAAGGTGGTCGAGATGCGCGATGTTGACAAGGCTCGCTCAACGCCCCCGTATCCCAGCTTGGCCTCTTCCACGACACCATCGACGACTTCGCCCAGCAGTCTTCAGCGGTAAGGAGGCAGATGAACGTGATCTCACAAATCATGCTGTGGTGCCGCCGCAGCACGTTCCGCACCCCGTCTGCCCGCCGAGGTCATCCCCCTGCGTCCAAGCAACAGGCAATTCCGCCTAAACCCGGGCCCAGCTCTCAGCCCCAGCGTCGAGCACCTCGCAGGCAGAGCATGCCCCCAGTCTCCGGGACATCCTCTAGGACCCGGAAGGCTCCTAAGCACTCCTGAGATGGAAGAACCAGGGAGTCAGACGTTCGCTCCGGAGCTGGTACCAAGACCACTCCGTTCCCCGGTGGAGGGCCGGCAGGAAAATCCATGTTTTCCCACATTGTTAATAGAAGAGTGATTTCCCTCTTTCTGTGTCATCCAGCCAGTGTGCACCATTCTCACGGCACCCCGGCACCAAAAACCACAGTCTCGGCTCCCCAGACGCAGTTACTTGTCCTCCGGATCCGCGACTTCCCATCCCCGGTGGGCCGGCGCTGACGAGTTCTGGAGGACATCTTCACAGGAACTCCTCCTCAGTCTCTAACCCGCCCCCTGCTGGGTGCACGGAGCAAGGTAAGTGCTTTGAGTCTTTTCTCAGCACCCAAGCCTCAGTACGCACTTTTGCCTCCCGACTCGTTATTAACTGCTGCCCCCACTGCAAAGCCCCACCCGGTACGTCGAAAACTATCGTCCCCTTAGTGCCCCTTGCACAGAGCTTGGACGCATGGCTTTTGCTGTCCAACCCGTCACGCTGATTGACCAGGATACAATTCGCTAAGCTCCTGCCTCGTTTCAGCGGTATTCGCTCCATTTCGATGCATGGTGAAAACGCCAGCACCTTACGTGCAGAGATTACAACTCTGCTACTCAAGCACGCGATAGAGCCTGTCCCTCCAGCCGAGATGAAGAAGGGTCTGTACAGCCCTTACTTCATCGTACCTAAAAAAGGTGGTGGGTTGCGGCCAATCTTGGACTTGCGAGTATTCAACAGGACTTTACATAAACTCTCGTCCAAAATGCTCACACAGAAACAGATTTTAACCTGCTTTCGGTATCAGATTGGTTCGCAGCAGTAGACCTGAAGGACGCGTACTCGACGTTGAGCCTCCCTACGGCTCGCGTTCGCCGTTCAGGCTTTTCAGTACAACGGGCATGCTGCCGATGGCTCCTGGACAGGGCCCTGGCTACATTGGAAAATTAACTGCCTGGAGTTGCTGGCTATATTCTTGCCCTTGGAGGTTTCTCCCACTGATTCGGGGCAAGCATGTCTTGATCCATTCAGACAGCACCGCGATGGTAGCGTACATAAATTGCCAAGGTGCTGTGCGCTCACGTCATATGTCACAACTGGCCAGCCATCTCCTCCTTTCAGGTCAGCAGACACTCATATCCCTGGCAACCACAACACGATGGCGGACGCGCTGTCGCGACAGGTTTCGCCCAGCTGAGAGTGGAGGCTCCACCCCCAGGTGGTCCAACTGATTTGGGGCTGATTTGGCATGGCACAGGTAGATCTCTTTGCCTCCCAGGACAACACTCACTGCCCGCTCTGGTACTCCCTGACAGAAGCCCCTATCGGGACAGACGCATTTTCACACAGCTGGCCCTGGGGGCTTTGCAAGTACGCATTTCCCCCAGTGAGCCTTCTTGCACTGGTGCTGTGCAAAATCAGGTAGGACAAAGAACAAGTCACCTTAGTGGCTCCTTAGTGGCCCACTCGGACACACTCCTCGCGACAGCACCTCCCTGGCAAATTCCCCTGAGGAAGGACCTTCTTTCTCAGGGACGGGGCACCATCTGGCACCTGTGCTCAGACCTCTGGAACCTCCAGTTCTTGTCCCCGGAAGGGACGCGGAAGATCTGAGTGACCTACCACTTGCAGTCGTAGACACGATAAACCAAGCGAGAGCTCCCTCCACCAGGCAACTTTATGTTGACCCAGTGCACCTTTTCTCCCAGGTTATCCACTAAGCTTTCGCTTCCTGGGTGTTTTTCCTCCCTAGCCTTCTGGCCTGCGAATTCAGTGGAGGAATTTTGCGACCAGACCCACTACGAGCCACAAGTGTTCTGTACTGGGGTAGGGCTCAACAGGCTTAATTCCCTCTTCAGGCAACTCCCTGTGATGTATTTTCCATGGTACGGTCCCCCTATCGGCGGACCCGCATCTCCCTTGGGCAGTCCCACTTCCCCCGATCGCAGTGTTTGTAGAGCTCCTCCCTCATCAGGTACGACCTACCACCACGCCGCTCCCATGTGTGGCTTGACAACCCATGTGGCTTATTAGCCACATATCACCTCACCCTAGTCTGGGTAGGATGTGGCCTCTGCAGGGTCTTTTCCCCCTGAAAGAATAGGATCGGGAAAGACCGCCTTCCCCAATGCATTTCATAGCGTTAAGATAGCCCTAGCCACTTTACACTCTATGCGAGAGACATAGAGAGAGAAAAGGCCACGGCTGCCGGGGTTGCTCCCATGCTGGTCATGTAGCACCTGTTCCCCCCTCAGGGGTGCTGGAAACCTAAGGTCTGTATATGAAACATTTTATTGGGGCGTTGGGGAGGGTTACATGCGGCCGATACAGTTGTTTCTAGCACACAGCAGCCTGCTTGCACCTGTGTCAGCAGTTCACGTAACATGGTCTAGTGCATGGCGCTTTTGAACGGGACCCCTTGTGTTACTTAATTCAACACAATGTCGAGTGAGGGACAGAAGGGGAACATCACGGCTACTGTTGTAACCTCCGTTCCCTGAGGGAGGGAACGAGACTTTGTGTCCCTTCTCCCACGACACTAGACCAACCACTGTAAACGGCCGTACCTTATTCTTGGCTCCACAGTGCAAAAACTGACTGACAGACACACACCCGCTTCCCTTTATACCTGTATGTCGGAAGCGGAACATGCAAATTCTGTCTGCCAATTTCTCATTGGCCTTTTCTCAAGTTCAGAGGTAGGTGAGGCTCCCAAGGAAGACCCCTTATGTCACTTCATTTGACACACATCTCGTTCCCTCCCTCAGGGACTGGAGGTACAACAGTAACTGTGACCTTTATTTGTATGGTTTTATTGCATTTTCTTCACATTTTCCCATTTGTCAGGATCGATCTGACCCTTAACATATAATTCGATGATGTTTTACCACGTCAACCCCGAAATGTTATAAGAGTCCCATTAAACACGACGGCACCTGCCATGTCAGTTGTGCTCACATTTGGTTGTATCCTCAGAGGCAGAAACTTCAGGAAGAACACATTTTCAATGATTATTTACATTCAGGGGCGCACTGGCCATAGGGAGAAACGGGACTTTTCCCGGTGGGCCAGCCACGAAACGTGCCGAAAGGGGCCGAACAACCCGCCTCAGTGGAGTCAAACATCAGCTGAAGATAATGAAATTGGTTAAATTTCATCAAAAAGAGGTCACACAAATTATGTAGGATTAAATCCTAAACTGAGTGTACTTTAAAGATAGGGTAAGCTATGTAATTTACTAGTAAACAAAAAAGTTTTTAGACTTGAGGTCTAAAAAACATGTGAAATGCAATTCTGCCTCCATTGATTATATGAACTGTACAGTATATTTTGTGATAAATTTTGATATCAAACGATCTGAAAAAAATATTGTGCAAATTTTTTTGTCCAAATCGCCAAGCCCTACCTAATGATGTTGCATTACATTGCGTATGTCATATTGCAGGGGTTTTCAAAGTCTTGGACAGTAAGCTGCCATGCTGAGAAAATGTACAAGTTTTTTTACAAACATACAATAATGTTGTATAAGCCTTTAAAATAGCAAGGTAAATAATAGATATTTTTCAGATATTCTAAATACAAGACAGCAGGTACATTCTGGCCACTTATTTTAAGTTTTATCAGGTATTTTCCTAGTGTAATATTATCAAAATGATTCATATTTCAGGTGTTGGAGCATTTCACCAATGATGATCAATATAACCTTTAATTCAGTCTGACAGACCAATGTGTTAAACACTGATGCTTGATTAACAGCTATAAATGTTACTATTAATAATATGAAATCGTATTCTGCATTAGTTGTGATTAAAAATACCTGTTTGTCCTCATGACAATGGAATTACTTAGCCTAACTGTTTTAGTCTATATCTGTGATGAACTCGCACATGAGCCAATTTCCATCTCTATGTGAAACAGCACGTGTCACAAACACATGAAGATACATCAACCTGATCATGTTGAACTCGTAATGGACACGTGTGATTTTGTTCCACTTATTTTCAGATTTTCTGATCCCTAGATTAACTTGTGCAGCTGTTTTCCACTGAGGTGACAGAAGATGTCAGTTGCTGTCAGTTGTTAATTGACTGTTTTATTTGCTCACGTCACTTACATCATCAGTGAAAATCAGAATATCATTCGTACAATATGAATTTAACCTTGAAGTCCTGCACACATGAATTTGCACACAGGAGTCATTTTCCAGATAATAAATAATCATAAGAAACGATGAACAAACTGATTTGATGATGTTCAGGATTGTGAATGCTGACACACATCTGTATACAGTGAAATATTTTCAGGATTTATGCATAGGCAGGTTCAGTGACACTTCAGAAACTTTTTACGAGAACTACAGAAAAGAATTGAGAATAAAATGTGTAACATTCCTGTGTATTTTCTTTGAAGCTTCGGTTTTCATCATCGATTTAAATTGTGAAAAAATATTGTGAATAAGAGCTGATATCACCTCTGTAACAGCTTTGACATTTTTTTAAGTATGTAGTTTTGACTGCACCCAGAAACTAAACAATCTGCATATATACATTTGATTGATAAATGTATAAAATGCGTGATAAAATGCACAACTAAAAGTTGCTGGTTCATGTTTTGGAAAAGTGTAAGTGATGGCCAGACAAGCCTAAGCACACGCGCTCCTTCGAAACTGGACCATTGATAGCTTGATGGCCACCAATGATGTTGCGTTCATCGAGTGTTGTTAAACTCACCGCTGAGTTTTGCCCAGAGAGGGCTTGGATGTTTACCACCGCAATTTGATCAAAATTATTTGTAAGGTCAGATAAAAGTGATTGGCTGGCCTCGTCGAATAACTGACTTACATTAAATAAAGACATTACATTGTACCAGGAGACTCTGAGAAGTGGTGGTACGCAAGAAAAACTGCCTGTACTCTGTAGAGTAAATTCTAGATGTGCAGGTACAGCGTATTGCTACATACTGCCCCACTTCATGCACTGAATGTAACCATATTATGCAGCATTTTCTAAAAAACAAAAACTTTTATCAGCCAAATGAGTTATTTTACTCAAACTCCGGTATCGTTTCTTCATTGATATAACATATCTGCAGAAGCAGAATATGAATGAACAGAGGCGGATCATTTTTAGAGTGATATGAGCTGAAGAAGAACAATTTATAATACCATTCTTGTCAGATTTAACTTGTGAATTCTACCCTCAACAGTAGATTTTCCCTATCATCATATTTTTGTTATGGATTTTGGATAAACAAGCAAACATAATGAAACCACACTGCCATACATTTGAGGTATAGGTCAACTGTATGATGAAGACAGGTTTTTAGAGAGAGGTTTATGTGTACACTGTAAAAAATGTCAGTCATTTTAACAGGAAAATAGTGTAAAAATGCTACAGAAATAAAATGTTAATTGATTAACAAATATTAACTGTAAAATAAACAATAAACTGTTTTAATATATTTTAAAATTCAATACAGTAGTTTTTACAATAAAATTATGTAAAAATGTTAAAATTTAAATGTAAAAAGAACGATTTTCATGTATAATTAATGGTAAAAAGAACAAGAGAGTACATGTTTGTGGCATAATGTTGATTACCACAATAATACATTTTTACTTGCGCCTCCTTTTCTTTTAAAAAAGCAAAACTCTGTTCCAGTGAGGCACTTACTGTTAGGTTTGGCAGGAGGAGGCAGACGAGGAGTGAGGATCTACTTGCAGTTCTTTTAATGATATGAACAAAAGAGTGAACAAGATAACGAAAATAAAACAACACCAGGAACAAACAAAACAACCACGAGGGGAAAACACAACATAAACATGAAAAATCATCAACGGACAAAACGGGCAGGATATAAACATACAGAGTACCATAACATGCACAAACATCAACATTCAACGACCGACAGGGGAATGGAGAAACAGCAGGGTTTAAATACACAAAGGAACAAACAAGGGAATGAGGGACACCTGGGGAAACAATCAGGGAAGGAGAACCAATCATAAAAAGAAACTACAAAAGGACTACAAAAACCAAACAGGAACTAAACTAAACTTCAACATAAAAGCACAAAAATAAAAGACAACAGTGAACATGACAGAATCCCCCCCCCCCCCCCCCAAAGGATCGGATTCCAGACGATCCTAAAGCAAAAAAAATAAATGACAAAAAACAAAATTAGGGCACCAGGGGCAAACAGGCAGTCCAAGGGGGCACAAGGGGCAGACAGGCAGACCAAGGGGGCACAAGGGACAAGAAGGCAGTCCAAGGGGGCACAGGGGGCAGGAAGGCAGTCCAAGGGGGCACAGGGGGCAGGCGGGAAGTCCAAGGGGCAGGGACAGGTTCAGGAGGCCTGGGAGGTGGCCATAGGACAGGGACAGGTTCAGGAGGCCTGGGGGGCGGACACAGGACAGCCATGGGGAACTCTGAGGGTGGAGCCATGGAAGACCCAGGTGGCAGAGACATGGGTGGCTCAGGAGGTTGAACCGTAGAAGGTTCTGGATTCGGAGTCGTGGGAGGCTCAAGAGGTGGAGCTGTGGGAGGATCAGGAGGCGGAGCCGAGGAAGGCTTGGGAGGCTCAGGAGGCGGAGCCGAGGGAGGCGGAACCATGGAAAGCTCTGGAGGCTCAGGAGGCGGAGCCGAGGGAGGCGGAACCATGGAAAGCTCTGGAGGCTCAGGAGGCAGAGCCATGGGAGGCTCAAGAGGCAGAGCAGAGGGAGGCTCAGGAGGCGGAGCTGAGGAAGGCTCAGGAGGCGGAGCCGAGGAAGGCTCAGGAGGCGAGGAAGGTTCGGGGGCTCAGGAGGCGGAGCTGTGGGAGGCTCGGGAGGCGGAGCCGTGGGAGGCTCGGGAGGTGGAGCCGTGGGAGGCTCGGGAGGCAGAGCCGAGGGAGGCGGAGCCGAGGAAGGTGGCGCCGTAGGAGGCTCTAGAGGCGAAGCCCTGGAAGGCTCTGGAGGCGGAGCCGAGGTAGGTGGCGCCGTAGGAGGCTTTAAAGGCAGAGGCCTGGTAGGCTCTGGAGGCGGAGCCGATGGAGGTGGCGCCGTAGTAGGCTCTAGAGGCAGAGGCCTGGAAGGCTCTGGAGGCGGAGCCGAGGGAGGTGGCGCCGTGGGATGCTCTAGAGGCGGAGCCCTAGAAGGCTCTGGAGGCTCGGGAGGTGGAGCCGTAGGAGGTGACGCTGTAGGCGGCTCTAAAGGTGGAGCCGAGGGAGGTGGTGCCGTAGGAGGTTTCAGAGGCGGAGACCTGGAAGGCAGAGCCGAGGGAGGTGGCGCCGTAGGATGCTCTGGAATCTCTGGGGCAGAGCTGTAGGAGGCTCGGAAGGCTCTGGAGGCAGAGCCGAGGAAGGCTCGGGGGGCGGAGCCCTGTAAGGCTCGAGGGGCGGAGCAGTGGAAGGCTCAGGATGCTCGGGAGGCGGAGCCGTAGGAGGCTTGGGAGGCGGAGCCTCAGGTGGCTCGGGGGGCGGAGCCCTGGAAGGCTCAAGAGGCGGAGCCCTGGGTGGCTCGAGAGACTTGAGAGGCGGAGCCCTGGAAGGCTCGAGAGGCGGAGCCCTGGGTGGCCCGAGAGGCGGAGCCCTGGGTGGCCCGAGAGGCGGAGCCCTGTAAGGCTCGAGAGACTTGGGAGTCAGAGCCCTGGGTGGCTCGAGAGACTTGAGAGACGGAGCCCTGGGAGGCTCGAGAGGCGGAGCCCTGGAAGGCTCGGGAGGCTCGAGAGGTGGAGCCCTGGGAGGCTTGAGAGGCGGAACCCTGGGAGGCTCGAGAGACTTGAGAGGCGGAGCCCTGGGAGGCTCGGGAGGAGGAGCCCTGGAAGGCTCGGAGGCTCGAGAGGTGGAGCCTTGGAAGGCTCGAGGGGCACTGGCTCTTGGACAGTCATGGCTACTGGCGCTGGCTCTGGGACGGTCGAGGTCACGGGCGCTGGCTCTGGGACGGTCGAGGCTACAGGCGCTGGCTCTGGGATGGTGAGCTGGGAAGCGGAAGCCTTTCTTCTCCTCCTCCTCCGAGAGGACGAAGTTGGCAGCGCTGGCTTGTTAATTAAGGCAGGTGTGGGGGTTGGCTTGCTGGCAGGTGGGGCAGGCGAAACAGGACGAGCCATGGACGACTGGAGGGTCACCACTGTGGGAGGAGAGGCAGGATCCTCCTCCACAACATCCACAGTGAATGGCGAGCCGCATACCAGCAGCGTCTCCTCCACAAAATCGCGGAGCGTCCAGCCGCGCGTCGACGTGGCAACCGCTCCCTGAGCGAACTGGTCAGGCCATCCTTGAAGAAAACCACAAGGGAGGAGTCAGGGAAGTCTGTGGCACTCGCCAGCTCCAGAAAGTCATGGATATAATGCTCCACCGGACGGCTCTCCTGCCTCAAATTCAACAGGCGACAGCTCGCCTGAAGAACTGCTAGATCCATTGTGGGTCGGTCGTTCTGTTAGGTTTGGCAGAAGGAGGCAGACGAGGAGTGAGGATCTACTTGCAGTTCTTTTAATGATATGAACAAAAGAGTGAACAGGATAACTAAAATAAAACAACACCAGGAACAAACAAAACAACCACGAGGGGAAAACACAACATAAACATGAAAAAATCATCAACGGAGAAAACGGGCAGGATATAAACACACAGACTACCATAACATACACAAACATCAACATTCAACAACCGACTGGGGAATGGAGAAACAGCAGGGTTTAAATACACAAAGGAACAAACAAGGGAATGAGGGACACCTGGGGCAAAAATCAGGGAAGGAGAACCAATCATAAAAAGAAACTACAAAAGAACTACAAAAACCAAACAGGAAACAGGAACTAAACTAAACTTCAACATAAAAGCACAAAAATAAAAGACAACAGTGAACATGACACTTACAATGGAAGTGAAGGGGCCAATCTGTAAACTTTAAAATACTCACTATTTCAAAAGTATAGCCACAAGACATTAACAATAAGAGTAAGAGGCATAATATTTATTACCACAAAAAAACAATTTGACATGCCCCTCCTTTCCTTTTAAAAATGCAAAAATATGGGTGTTTTGGTGGACATGGTCATGTCTGTCAATGGGGAGAGGGGAAGCGGTAAGAGCCATCACCTGGTGATTACTGACTCCAAACACCTTTGTCTCATTTCAGTGATGGCAGAGACAGGCTTTAAAAGGCCAGACCGGGAGAGAGAGACACGCTCGGTTGCGAGTGGTGGCGAACTCTGGTTTGTGACTGGAGCATTGATGATGGAAAGTGATGCAGAATCGGGAAATGGCAGGAAATGGAGGATGAATGTTGTGGCGGTGGAAAAAGAGGGAATAATCGTAATAGTAAATGGACCATAGTATAAAGCCGAAAAGAAAAAAAAACAGAAGTATTCAGGATCGGATAGTGAAAAGTAAAAGCATCAGGAGAGAGAGAAAAAGGAGGAATTGAAGGTAATAATAAAATTATTGGCAGAGAGTACAAATGTATTGAAACCATTGAAAGTGACCAAAGCGCTGAAGGATGCGACAGGGAAAATTGAAAGCGCAATAATGTTAAGAAATATACATTTGTTTCTCTTTTGTAAGTACGGCAGACAACAAAAAGTGGTGTTAGGTTTAAAGTCATAACTAGGACAGAAGATTGTGTGTATTATGTTGGATGAAAAGAAATGGGTGAAAGGCGTTATTACAGGGGTTCCAAGAGAGGTGACAGTAGAAATAATCAAGAGAAATTTAACTGGGCCAAAAGTGGAAGATGTAAAGCTATTAAAGTATGTCAGAAATAGAGAAAGAATGGACAGCCTTTCTGTAATGATGCTCTTTGAGCATAGTGCAGGTTATGGAGGATGCCAGGTGAGGAAAGAAGCAGTGAAAATATCAAGGTATCAGAGGGTTTGACGTATGCAGAAGCAATAAAGAGGGTAAAGAATACAGATCAACAATAAAGTGTGCAAAGTGAGCAATCAGAAATAAATAAATGTAACAATCTCAGAAAAATTAATGAAAACACAATGCTAGTTGATAAAGTATCATTTGAGGTAATAAATTGCTCTACTCAAACAGAAAGTAGAACAGAAAGAATCAAGATCATAGTAGGGGTAGCTGAAAGACAATTGGAAGTAGAAGGTTTAATGGTAGAAATAATAAATGAGAAAATCAAGATGCAGAACTCCCAGGCTGTATGTGGTGGAGTATAATGGTTTTAATATTCATACAATGGAATGCAAGAAGATTCATTTCAAATGGACAAAAGTTTAAGAAATATGTAGATAATTTTGATAATAAACAACATATTTTGTGTATAGCCTACAGGAAACTTGGCTCAAACCACATTTGAATTTTGTAATACAGGGATATACAACAATACGAAGGGATAGGTGTGTTGGTAATGGTGGTGGGGTCGCCACTTTTGTAAAACAAGAGTAGGTTATAGAATATTAGATGTAAATAAGTAATATGAATCACTGCTGTAGAAGGGACACAAAGTATCAGAATAGTTAATTTTTATAATCCATGTGAAAGGTTAAACAGTGAAATATTAGAGAAAGTAGGAGGAATGGGAAATCATAAAATGGTGTGGTGATTTTAATGCTCACAGTACATTATGGGGTTATAATTACACTGATGAAAATGGAAATGCTGTAGAAGAAATGTTGGAATCTAAGGAATTAGTATGTTTAAACAATGGTAGAAATAGTGTTAGAGTGGATGTAGCTCAAGGACATAAGTCAGAAATTGATCTGACAATTACATCCCAGAGTTTGGCTAGGAAATGAGTATGGAATGTTATGGAGGAGAGTACAGTAGGTAGTGACCATTTCCCTATAAGTTGTAAAATGGGTTATAATTAAATGAAATAAAGAAATAAATGAGGTGAGAATAATACATGTAAATTACTCTACAGATGATGTATAGAAATTAAATAGTAAGATAAGTGGAGCTATTCATGCGAGTAATGTAATTGGAAAGAGCAAGGGAATTAGGGGGAAGAAATCTGTTCCATGGTGGACATAGGACTGCAGAAAAGCTGTTCAAAAACGAAATAGAGCACTGCGAAAAGTAAGAAAGTCATATTCATTTGATGATTTTATAGAGTATAAGAGAACTAAAGCAGTAGTCAGGAAAACAATCCAGATAGCAAAAAGGAAGCAATGGGGGAAATGATCTGATGATATGAAAAGGAAGTAAACATTAATGAATTGTGGGAATTTGGGAGGGATACAGACTTACAGAAGTATAGGGGAGAGTGGGGTAAGATGAGCCAGTGGGTAAGTTGACCCACCCCCTGTTTCTAGGCAACTATACACATTTGGTGTCATGTGACCATACATTCTGAAATACTCCATCACAGGTAAGTTTTTTTATTTTCACAAAAACACTTTTTTGCTTGTTAAAGTTAATTTTCTGCATTGCAGCTATACTAGTTGTTGTGCCAAAGCAAATGTATCTAGGTCTAAAGTTGTGTATGGTACATGTTGGTGATTTGTCAACATATAAAACCATGTGAATCATTTAGCTAAAGGTTAGCCTGAATTGCTAAGCTAGGCCGTTTTTACCAAAATGGTGATTATGGGGCTAAGTGAGCCAGATGATGTGGGGTAAATTGAACCAGTGGTTCAACTTACCCCTAACTTAAGGCACTGAAGTTAAGTTTTAAGCATAACATTGTTTTAAATATAGTATTACACAACTGTTAACCATACATTACACATTGCATAAAAGCTATCATGCCAAGAACCTACAAAAGAAGAACCAACTGGGGCTCAACACCCTTAGAAGAGATGGAGAGAGCAGCCATTGATGTTGAGGGCGGAAAATCCATCAGATCAATGAAAGAGAAGGACAGAAATATTGACAGGTCAACACTGCGGAGGTACATAAAAAAGAAGGAGGTAAAGACAGTCAAAACAGTAGGGCACAGTGGAACAGCAGAAGCCAAGAGGGTCTTCCTCTTGATGGTTGGATGAGATCTATCCCAGGCAAAACAGCCAGCATATACCACATCCCTGTATGTGTGAACGAGGCTTTCATGTCGGCAATGACACCACGGAATATCTCTTCTGGATTCAGGTCCACAGGTATTTTTCCTTACAACAGAGATATTTTCTCTGATGCAGAGTTTGAACCATCCATGGTGTCAGACAGGCCAAACCCTGATGTGCTGTCTACTTCTGAAGAAGATCCACCCATGGCTTCAACCTTCACCTCTGCTGAGTTGCCTTCACAGGCATGTTCTTCAACATGTGGGACAGATTCACACCTCACCTCCCCTGGATATGTATCTCCCACTGAAATTCTACCCTTACCCAAAAGTCAGCAGCCTAGGGCACAGACAAAGAGAAGGCAAGTGAAGACAAGGATCCTGACTGATACACCTGAAAAGCAGGCAATAGAAATGGAACATGAAAAGAGAAAAAAACAAACTGAAGGGGAAACAAGTAACCAACATCAAAGAACAAGGAAAGTCCAAGAAGAAAACCCCAGTGTGCAGCAGCTCTGAGGAGAGTGATGTTCCCATCCCACTTGATGACACTTCTGAGTGTGACAGCTCCCAGGATGAGAGTAGTGAACCAGACATCTCAGATCTATCAGTTGGTGACTTTATTATTGTGAATTTTGCGACCAAATGCAACAGCTACCATTATATTGGCTTGGTTGAGAGCCTTGAGGACAATGAAGTTAATGCAAGATTCCTCAGAAGAATCCGAGGGAGCACTGGCAAAGACAAAGCCACCTTTGCATTCAAAGAAAATGATGTGGGATCTGTCCCACTGAATGATCTGCTGAAGAAGCTTCCTAAACCTCGAAAGGTTGGAGGAACTGCAAGGAGGGAACAACAACTCATACTTCCCTGCAACCTTGATGGATGGAATGTTCAATAGTCATTTTCACTGTGCTAAGGTCTGGAAGTTCAAACTGTTCTTTTGTTCTCACAAGTTCAAAACTGTGAAACTGTTTAACAAAATTGGAAATTAGAACTGAACACACTGAAGGAACGTTCTTTCTGCCAAACACGTTTATGTGTATGTGTGTGTGTGTGTGTGTGTGTGTGTGTGAGAGTTGGACATGACTTGATTAACAGCATAAGAAATACAGCATATAACCATATTTCTTGCTCCTGAAAACTATGCTGGCAGTCCTTCACTTAACAGAAATGTTTAAAACTATTGTTCACCAATACAAAAAAATAAAAGATTAAAGGGAAAATGTAACTTTAATTGGTTTGTTTTGTGTTGTTTGAGGTAGCTTTAAAAAAATAACATTATTTGGAAAGGTAAGTGTATTATAAAATTATTATTATTATTTTTTTATGCTTGCATTAAAACGTAAAAAATAATATGGTAAATGTACCCCCAGATGGCTCAATTTACCCACTGACTGGGATCAACTTACCCCTAGCCTGGGGTAAGTTGAGTCACATGAACACGTTTTTTTTCTGAGGTCATATTTTCAAGGCTCTTTGTCATAGGTGCATTCTTATATTTTCAGTTGATAGGCAACATCCCAGATTAACAGTAGATGTCTTCATTGTACTTTTGTATCAATTTCCCTTGCCAGGAGATCAAAAACTGGCTCATCTTACCCCACCCTCCCCTACCTCCTTTAGTGGAGAAAGACAAATAATGAAAAATTAGTAATAAGTCAGACAAAGTAGAAATAAATGTCAGAAAGTTTTGTAAAGATACATAGTAAGTAGGGCTGCACAATTAATCAAAATAAAATAGAAACCGCGATATGACCTTGTGCGATTATTAAATAGCAAAGGGCTGCGATTTACTTAAATAAATAAATAGTCTGCTCCCTTCAAAGTTTGTTTGCACTGCTCTGTCCAGTGTATATTAAGTCAGAGAATTGTTAGTGTTTTCAGAGCAGTTCTGTGCTCAAACTCTCTCTCATGCTTAGAGTAACAGAAGTGCTCAGAGTTCAGTTCCGTTTGCTTACGTGCGCTAAACCCTTATTTACACTAAACTGGCGCGTCCTGCGTGAAGCGTTTTTTATTATTATATGCGGTAGCAGCATCTCAGTCTCCGCAAGGCAAAGGTATCATAATAATATCGCAGAATACAAAATGGGGTATAATTGAAACATCTTTATTAAATGATTGCTGAGCAAACAGCATTAACAGTAACCCCTTTAGGGCCCAGAAACATCTCTTTATACTTCTGTCATTTCTTTCATAGACATCATATAGATAGATGCCCTATCGACTGCTACTGCCTACTGGCACGGACGAGCCGTGGCGCCGCCATCTTAGACCGGTCACCCGCTCCACTCAGTGTAATCTGTATGGCAGGTGCAATGTCAGCGCATTTAATTAATCATACCTCACTGAATACCGAACTGATTTTCACGCGGAGTTTTTTTGCTGCAAAGATCATTCATGTAGCTATGATACATATGGAAGAGGATTAGGGCCAAGCAATAATAAAAAAATAAAACCATCTCGAGATTAAAGTCATTATAATGCGAGATTAAACTCGTTAAATTTCGAGAAAAAAGTCGAAATACAATCTTGAGAATAAACTCATTAAATATCGAGATTAAAGTCATTATAATGCAAGATTAAACTCGTTAAATTTCGAGAAAAAAGTCGAAATACAATCTTGAGAATAAACTCATTAAATATCGAGAATAAAGTCATTATATTAAACTCGTTAAATTTCGAGAAAAAAGTCGAAATACAATCTTGAGAATAAACTCATTAAATATCGAGAATAAAGTCATTATAATGCGAGATTAAACTCGTTAAATGTCGAGAAAAAAGTCGAAATACAATCTTGAGAATAAACTCATTAAATATCGAGATTAAAGTCATTATAATGCGAGATTAAACTCGTTAAATTTCGAGAAAAAAGTCGAAATACAATCTTGAGAATAAACTCATTAAATATCGAGAATAAAGTCATTATAATGCGAGATTAAACTTAACGAGTTTTTTCTCGAAACACGACTTTATTCTCGAAATTTAACGAGTTTAATATAATGACTTTATTCTCGATATTTAATGAGTTTATTCTCAAGATTGTATTTCGACTTTTTTCTCGAAATTTAACGAGTTTAATCTCGCATTATAATGACTTTAATCTCGATATTTAATGAGTTTATTCTCAAGATTGTATTTCGACTTTTTTCTCGAAATGTAACGAGTTTAATCTCGCATTATAATGACTTTATTCTCGATATTTAATGAGTTTATTCTCAAGATTGTATTTCGACTTTTTTCTCGAAATGTAATGAGTTTAATCTCGCATTATAATGACTTTAATCTCGATATTTAATGAGTTTATTCTCAAGATTGTATTTCGATTTTTTTCTCGAAATTTAACGAGTTTAATCTCGCATTATAATGACTTTAATCTCGAGATGGCTTTATTTTTTTTATTATTGCTTGGCCCTAATCCTCTTCCGTAGATACAGGACACATGGTTCGGCGTATTTTAATATTCATAGTAGGCTTAACAGTAATATAATATTCTGATATAAGAAAGTGACCAGACGTCCAAAATCAAAATGTAGGATATAAGGTATTTTATAAATCACACACTATAAATATGATAATGATTCAGAAACAGATAGTTGCAGTAAAGTAAGATATTTTAATAAGTTGAAGAAACTAATGATTTGTGACACACTCCCCTGCTGAAAAATCCAGCTAAAACCAGCCTAAGCTGGTTGGCTGGTCTTAGCTGGTTTAAGATGGAAGTAACTGGATTTAGTTGGTCTCCCAGCCTGGCTTAGCTGGTTTTAGCTGGTCTCCCAGCCTGGCTTAGCTGGTCAAGCTGGTCTCCCAGCCTGGACAAGTTGGTGGTCAGCTGGTCTCCCAGCCTGGTTTAGCTGGTTTTAGCTGGTCTCCCAGCCTGGCTTAGCTGGTCAAGCTGGTCTCCCAGCCTGGCTTAGCTGGTTTTAGCTGGTCTCCCAGCCTGGCTTAGCTGGTCAAGCTGGTCTCCCAGCTAACTAAGACCAGCTAAGACCAACACTGACCAGCTAAGACCAGCTAAAACCAGCTAAGACCAGCCTGGCCAGCTAAGACCAGCCTGACCAGCTAAGACCAGCTAACACACGACGTACCAGTTACGTAATTTTTCTGTACTTTTTGGTAATTTCTTGACTTACTAACTGGTAACGTAACTACAACGTCGCAGGCCCGTAATTTCATTACCATTAAATGACCAATTCACAACGTCGCAATTACGTGCTCTTAATGTTGCAAGATAACCAAGAACGTTTCAGTTACGTTATATATTTGTAATATTTTGGTCATTTCATTACTTATTGGCAACGTAACTACAACGTCGCAGGCCCGTAATTTCATTACCATTAAATGACCAATTCACAACGTTGTCATTACAAATTCCTATGCTATGTGGAGGTCCTCTGGATAAAGACAACACACACATATATTCAACTTTATGAAGGCACTTTATTTAGACCAGGATACACAATTTCTGTATCTAACAGGCTTCTTAAAGGTTGCAATATATCACTTGATATGATCCATTAATTTGCTACAGGTGTGTAATGCTTAGTAACTTGTAAAAAAATGGCCAACTTAACCCCCTATTGTCTGACCTAAATTTAGGCAATGTATAGGATCTTCACATGTAAGAGTGCCCACTGACATTTTTTCCATTCCCCCACACATTAATTTTGTGTGGGGGAACAAAGTTGACTTTGACATTAACTGTCAGGGATAAAGTAGGACATTTAATGATAACAAGGCAGTAAGTATACTGTATGATATGACATTTTGAAAAGGAACCACGATGCACAAAATTGCAGTACACTTCAATTTTTGACATTAATTAATTAAGGGATACACTTTAATGATTGCAGGATCCGTACGTTAATGCGCGCACGCAGCAACAGTCTGCGCATGCGCATTGTCTTGTGATGTTAGAGACATAATTAGATTTAAAAAATAAAATGCTTATAAAATAAAAAATGAAAAAAGTAATGTAATGCAAAGGAAAACAAAATATAAAAATTTCCGTTCATTAAAAAAAGCAGCTTGATTACGTCGTTTAACTTTCTTTTTTTTTTTTTTTTTTAAATAACCGTTGCCTGAGGCGCGAATTCCGACCGTGACCACACGCTGGAAGACACAAGGCGATTATGTTCGCGTTCATTAAATGGGTGGAGGATGAAAAATTCCCAATTCTGCCCACTGAACATATTAGAAAATTTTATGAGGATGAATACACAGCGGGAATGGACGAAAATTACGTTTACTTGGTGGAGTTGCGCCAAGGCGTCAAAGAGCCGAAAGGGGGGTGGGTGGCCGGCCTATGAGGCCTCCATCATCAAGATAGCAGGTGCCTATTTTTATTGTGCTATTTCCAATGTAATACTCTTATATTATCATCTATTATTCTGTATAACGCTTGTAGATTTATAACAAAACGTCAGTAAACTATTCATTTTGTTACTGTTTTTTTTTTTAGATAACATCAGTTAATAGGTAGTAGGCCTATGTAGAGTTATTCTACCTCATCAGAAAGGGAAAGAACTTTACAAATGAAACTTAGGAAATTGAAGAACAGCTACCCAAGTCAGACACTGAAGAGAAAGAGTAAACCTTCAATGAATCTCATAGAGGCCGCAGAGATGAGAGAGGAACCACCAGCTAAGAAAAATGTTAGTGTTGGTCAGAACGCGTGTGTGTGTGTGTGTGTGTGTGTGCAGGGGCGCCGTATAGGGGGGAAAAGTTAGGACCATTCCAAGGGCCCCTGAATGACAGGAGGCCCCAACAAATAGGTAAAAACTAATTTAATTAATTATTTTTTTTTAATTATATTATACACTATATAAACCATCATCGAGTATATTTCAAATATATTTGCTTCACGTCTTATTGCCTGTATCTACTTTTGTCTCCTTAAAGGCTGGCTTTTATGGTTCTGAAGCTTATAAAAATTTATTTCTGGGTTTAGTTAGGCATTTTCTGTCTTTTGTTATATGTCATAAATGACAAGGAGGCAGCCTCTCGCAATGCAAAGTCAACAGAGACGGTTGGATTGTCTTCCCTCCCGGTGGGCGTGGTCTTCAGATTATGACGCCTTGCGCTCAGTCTCTGTAGCTAGCTAGCTAAAAAAAAAATAAATAATACCGGTAAGTTAGCTAGCTGCAGGTGTTAGCCTACATTTCATCAATATTTAATCAGTGCAGGGAAACTTTTAGCAAGATATTCATATTAAATCATTGTCCATGCCCCTTTTAGCAGACTTAAAGGGTAACTAAACACCTGCTCAGAGTCTGACTCCACCCACTAGAAATATTTGAAAATGCAGACCTGAGACTCGTAGTGAAAACCTGAGACTCGTAGTGACGGATTAATTGACAGCTGCTGTCAGACTCTATGTTATTATTATTCCTCACACGGTCGCAAGACGACATGTACATGAATCTGGCGTGGTGAGCTGGAACCTGCTTACGTCAGCTGTCACCACTTACGTCACGAAGTACCGCAACAGCCAATAGGAAAATTCAACTGCAGTAGCCACCGTTCAACCTGAAGAGGGCAGCACTTAGACGTTTTTACACCATATATTGTAGAATTAAAACCCCATGCTTACAGATCATTAACTAAAAAAAGTTGGTTTAGGGTTTAGTTACCCTTTAACAACAGATAAGTCAGCAGCACCCCAGTCTCCCCATAACTGCACCCCTCCCTGTCCCTGTGAAGAAGGTGAGCAACATTGTGTAAATGACTTAGCATCATTCCAGGGAGTCTGTTTGGAGTTCTCTGTCTCTCTTGCTCTTTTTACCATAACAAAAAAGAAAATGAAATATTTATTAATGACAGAAATCAAACACAAATTATTTTCTCACATAATGACCATCATGACATAAATAAAAAAAACAACCTCCTGTCTGTACTGGATGCAGTTAGAAACAATGAGTAGCTTACCTCAACCTGCATGTAAGTTACAGACAATATTAAAATAATCCAGTTTGATGCGTAAATTTAGACTGAATTTTGGCCGTTAAATGACATCTATAGATACAGACTTTATTATTCCCATCATGAAGGGCAGTTTATTTGAGAAGCTTGCACGCACACACACGCACACAAAAATCTATCATATCTAATGTATGTAATCAAGTGGTGGTAATACAGAACTATAGGTAATTTGGGTCAATGTCAGAAGGGGCCCAATTAGATTTTTTTGTCATGGGGCCCAAAATTCCTGGCGGCACCCCTGTGTGTGTGTACATATATATATTACATAATTATAATTACATATAATTGTACTTGTTTACAGTCAATGATGTATGTTTAAGGTACACCTCACAGACCTACCAAATGATCTAAAGGTATGGAATGAAAGAAAAATTCTACAGCGTGTGATAAATCAGCCGAGAGAAGAGAACACGAATCTAAATAAAGAGAATGAGAGGCTGAAAAATGAAATGCTTGAACGTAAGTACTGTACTAATAAAATTTTATATATATAAAATTTTATTAGTACAGTATATACAGTATATATGTGTGTGTGTGTGTGTGTGTGTGTGTGTGTGTGTGTGTGTGTGTGTGTGTGTGTGTGTGTGCTTACACTAACCACAGTTTGGTCTTTCAACTGTTTTTTTGTTTTGTTTTATTTTTTATTTTTTTCAAAATATATTCACATTTAATTTTACTTTCACAGAAATCCCATCTCTCCTTCTGGCTACAGACCACTTAGGGAGGTTAGAATTGTTTACATAATAGAAAGCACAGACTAATGACAATGTTCCACATTTCCTTGCCTTTTTAAACTTAAGACCTTTAGAGTTTTTTGGTTGCTCAGTAGTAATATTTCTGCCTATTTATTTCAGCCCATGAAATCAAATGCAGATGTCCCTGAAATAAGATTTAAATCTAATTCATTAATTTGTTTGTCATTATCATTATTATTATTGTTGTTGTTGTTGTTGGTGCAGTTTACAATAGCTTGTGGAGTCTGTTGCAGATGTTCATGATGTACATTTTACATGTTGTTCATATCTATGAACATATGATATAGATAAAAAACAAAACAAACTTGTGCATTGTACTCAGGACCACGATCACGAGCGGATGGATGGGGCGGGACCCTTGCACTGGGCCCTGCACCATGCTTGTGACGTTCCTGATTGTTCTTGCATCTGAACAAGGAATAGTCTGCTTTCTAAAGGTGACTTGTTTCTAATATATGAATTTCTCTCTTACAAATGTCAAAGATTCCATCTCATGTTCCCATCTCACATGCTCATAAAGTATTTGCTGCTTTTTATGTAATGTCTGTGCCACATGCTATTATGTCACATACGAAGCATAACTATTAAAATAATGACTGTTTTCTTGAGATCATTAGATAAACTTATATTGTAACAACAATTGTCCAGTACTATTGCTAACATATATCCATTTACTGTATTCATTTTAGCCTTTGGAATCAAATGAAGATTTCCTTGATGTAAGTTATGCATTTTTAACTATTGTTTTTATTATAAATATACTTGTACAAGTTAGGAACATTATTCATAGCATCCTAGTGATTTGAACATGACTGTGGTAGATAAAGATTAGTTCACCTAAAATAGATACTCTCATCATTTACTCACCCTTGTGTTGTTTCAAGTTTGTATGACTTTTTTTCTTCAGCATAACAGCAAGATATTTTCTGATGGAGATATGGTGAGTATATGCATATACAGTGCATCTGGAAAGTATTCACAGTGCTTCACTTATTCCACATTTTGTTATGTTACAGCCTTATTCTAAAATTGATTAAATTAATTATTTTCCTCAAAATTCTACAAACAATACCCCATTGTGACAACGTGAAAGTAGTCTGTATGAAATCATTGCAAATTTACTAAAAATTAAAAATAACAAAATCATATGTACATAAGTATTCACAGCCTTTGCTCAATACTTTGTTGAAGCACCTTTGGCACCAATTACAGCCTCAAGTCTTTTTGAGTATGATACTACAAGCTTGGCACACCTATTTTTAGGCAGTTTCTCCCATTTTTCTTTGCAGGACCTCTCAAGCTCCATCAGGTTGGATGGGGAGCGTCGGTGCATAACCATTTTCAGATCTCTCCAGAGATGTTCAAATCGGGTTCAAGTCTGGACTCTGGCTGGGCCACTCAAGGACATTCACAGAGTTGTCCCGTAGCCACTCCTTTGTTATCTTGGCTATGTGCTCAGCGTTGTTGTCCTGTTGGAAGATGAACCTTCGCCCCAGTCTGAGGTCCAGAGCACTCTGCATCAAGGATGTATCTGTACATTGCAGCCATTCATCTTTCCCTCGATCCTGACTAGTCTCCCAGTTCCTGTCACTGAAAAACATCCCCACAGCATGATGCTGCCACCACCATGCTTCACTGTATGGATGGTATTGGCCAGGTGATGAGCAGTGCCTGGTTTCCTCCAGACATGACCCTTGACATTCAGACCAAAGTGTTCAATCTTTGTTTCATCAGACCAGAGAATTTTGTTTGTCATGGTCTGAGAGTCTTTCAGGTGCCTTTTGGCAAACTCCAGGTGGGCTGTCATGTGCCTTTTTCAGAGGATTGGCTTCTGTCTGGCCACTGTACCATCCAGGCCTGATTGGTGGAGTGCTGCAGAGATGGTTGTTCTTCTGGAAGGTTCTCCTCTCTCAACAGAGAAACGCTGGAGCTCTGTCAGAGTGACCATCGGATTCTTGGTCACCTCCCTGACTAAAGCCCTTCTCCCCTGAACGCTCAGTTTGGCGGGGCGGCCATACTCCAAACTTCTTCCATTTATGGATGATGGAGGCCACTGTGCTCATTGGGACCTTCAATGCTGCAGAGATTTTTCTGTACCCATTTTGTAATAAGGTTGTAACATAACATAAAATGTGGAAAAGTGAAGCGCTGTGAATACTTTCCGGATGCACTGTAGACATACAGTCCTAGTGCTTAACACATGCACAGAGCACTAGGTAGAACCAGGAAGTTATTTAATTAATCATGATCATTAAGTTGATTGCTGATGTCAAGATTTATAGTAGAAGTATATTTTGGAGGAATGTTTTGGTCTGTTCTCACCCAAAATCATGAAGACATTTGCTTCAGAACACATTTATTAAACTACTGGAGTCTTTTTCAGAACATGAAACTCCTATTCACTTGCATTTTATGGGTGTATTCACATCATACATCCATCAAAATATAAGTCACATGACTTAAAAGCAGTAATGTTGGGCAAAGTTCTGATATTCTGATACTTCTACAAAGGTTTTATGATGCTCAGTGTTATGTGTATTGTTTTTAATCTATCAATATTCTGCTTCACAGGTGCCAAAGGCTCCATCCAAGTCTTCTCTGTCTGGTTCTGCCAAAGTAAGTATTTTGTTTTCACCTTGCAAAAATACATTGTGCAGTTACATCAGTGTCATTGCTTTGTTAATTCTTAATAAAGTGTGTAAATGTTTGTAGGTAAGCTGTTCCTGTCTGTAAACTGTCCTTCTGTAATAACATTTAATTTTATTATTTTTTTGTCATTTTTACTTTTATTAGTGTTGCAGTGATGCTAATTATGTATGTACTTTTTGCTGAGGATTTAGGTCTGTACATACAGATTTGTTATGCATTTCTGTGATGGATGAAATGGCTGAATAAAAACTTAAGTTGAGTTTTAAATAATTTATTTGAAAATAATGTATATTGTAAATCTCTTTTTATGTGATCACAACCAAAGGTGGAGTTAGCACATGGCACAGGTATAACCATTCTAAAGCATCAATGGACTTCTGCCGTGCAGACCCAAACAGCCACTTCAATGGTACATGTTCTTTTAATGGCCTCCTTCCCACTGGAGATTCTGATCCACAGCAATTTGAAAGGTAAACAGTTTCTAAGGCCAGGTCATAGTTTAAAAGTTGCTAAATCTAGCAACAAAATTGTGAAGTTTGCATCAATGCTTAAGCCTGCTCTACGCAGCTGCTTGTTGCCGAAGGTTCGCACACAAATTATGTCATTGCAGCGTTGCTGGGTAAAAACTACAGATTAGTTTAAAAAAAGGCTAATTCTACCTCTCCTTCATTATTTTCTTTACTGTCCAAAACATACCTATAAAAATATCTTTCAAATCCAGCATACCTATAGTTATTTATCTTCAGTTCCACTGTTAAGTTGAACAAAAATATTTGGAAATTTAAAACTAGTTTGAAGACAATGGTGCATGCCCTCTGTATCCTATTCAAATGTTCATGTATCGTGTATTGTCTTTTGTAGGAGGAATGAGTAAAACTGACTGTGGTGCAGAGAGAAGGAATGCCCTTGACAAGGACACCATGGCAGCAATATATGGTAAGTCAATAGTTGCTGTGCGTCATACTGTTTGAGTAGGTACTACATTTGTATTTGAATTTACTTCACAACCATTAAAAATGTATGTTCTATATGAATTACATTTTGACTTTTTAAAAAAAAAAAAAATTTAAATACTATGAATTCGGACATACTACCATGTTGGCATACTTTTTTTCGAATACTGTATAGTAGATAAGTATTTGATTTTGGATACAGAGTTGGTGAAAGGAAAATTTACTAGAAAAATTCAGTTAAAGGATTAATTCAACCAAAAAATTAAAACAATTTCATAATTTACCCTCATGTTGTTCCAAACCTGTAAGACCTGTAAGATTTGTGTTCATCTTCAAAAACATAAATGAAGATTGTTTTTTTATTTTTATGAATTAACTTTTTGAAGCTTTTTTTTAAATTGGTAGTTAAATTGGCGTGGACTGTCAATGGAGGGACAGAAATCTCTCAAATTTCATTAAAATATCTTAATTTGTGTTTCGAAGATGAACGAAAGTTTTATGGGTTTGAAATAATACGAGGACGAGTAATTAATGAGAGAATTTTCATTTTTGGGTGAACAGTCCCTTTAAAATATAGCTGTGATTTTTGTGTCTTACAGTGGCAGTGAAGAAGTTTCCCAATGTGTCCAAAGGAGCTTAGGGGTTTGCAGTGAATTCTAAGATGGGGGAACTGAGATGGCTTGAAAAAAAGTTAATTTTTAGAAATTTAAAGTATGTTCGTTGCTTGATTTTTATTCAAATATGTTACATACATGTTCACATTTTAGACATCATATAAAGATTTTCTTCAAATCTTACATGTGTGTATTTTCTTGTATTGAAATATATGGAGGGCAAAATATATTTTTAAATGCTTTTAAAATATATTTTCAAAAATGCCCAAAAAATGTATTTGTAGAAAATGTATTGGACAAATATTTTAGCAAATATATTTTTTGTATATTTTGAAAAAGACTCTACAATAGTTTTGGGCAAATGAGGACAGCAATTAGATTGGTACTGCAAGTCCTCCCATATAATATTAATTAAGATTAAAATGACCAACTGGTTACCAACACACAACTATTGATTCACGACATTGCCACAACGTTACTACGACAAACGGGCATCGTCACAAAGTTACGTTGTGGCGACGAATCCAGGAATTTCACTTTTCCGGTGGTCACAACGTAACCACTTACGTTGCCACGACGAAAGATTCGTAATGTGATTACGTTGCTGTTACGTAATGGTCACGTAATTTGGCTAGCTGGGTAACACTGACCAGCTAAAACCAGCCTGACCAGCTAAGACCAGCTAAAACCAACACTGACCAGCTAAGACCAGCCTGACCAACTAAGACCAGCTAAAACCAACACTGACCAGCTAAAACCAGCTTGACCAGCTTGACCAACTAAGACCAGCTAAAACCAACACTGACCAGCTAAGACCAGCCTGACCAGCTAATAAAAAGTGTTCAAAACCCCTCTAAAATCAGCCTGATAAACCAGCTATGACCAGGCTGGGAGACCAGCCAAAACCAGCCTGACCATCTTAGGCTGGATTTTTCAGCAGGGTCTCCCTCTCTCTCTCTCTCGCTCTCTCTCTCTCTCTCTCTCTCTCTCACACACACACACACTCTGGAGGCATGACCATCCATTGTTACACATACCACCCTAATGCCCCGTGCATGCAGCTCCTCCAAAGCATGACTGAGAAGGACCTTTTGTGTTTCTGGAGAGAGAGACTTGGTCAGGAAGTAAGCAATGGGAGCCTTCCAATGTCCTTCTAGGCCAACCACCATGAACACAAGAGCCTCAGTAGCAACATCAGTCTCACTGTTTCCATCACCCATGTCTAAAACCAGACATTGACTGTGTATGTGGATTATATTGCACATGTTTTCTGATGGACATGGCATCCAACATGAGTGAAACACATCCATATTTAGCCTGGTCTCCCTGGCATCTTCTCTCCAGCATATCCAGCATCATCTTGTTCAGGCCAGGTTTGGCATCCACCGAATGCAGCCACCTGTAAAAAAAATTGAGAAGAAGCTTTTCAACGTGTTTGCATCAGTCATTTCCAAAAATTAAATTCGGACAACATTAAGCCTACCTTTGTATTGTATGTGGATGTGGGAGGGGAAAATGTTGAGTCTCTCTGAGGTATTTGTATGCCTTTGGACCATGTAGATGGAGCGTGAGCGCAAACTCTCTGTAGTCCTTTGTGTACTTGTGGCCTTGCTTTGCCATGAGGTCTGAAGATCTGATCTGTTATGATTTAAAATTAATCTTTCTGATTCTGAATAAGTCCCCTTCAGATAATAACTAAGGAGTTTAATAAAGATAGTAAGAAGAATAACATGTACATGAATTTCAAAGTGCTAATTTTGTCTTACCAGAGTAGAATTCAAGCTTCTCTTTGAGCTCTTCATTAATGAGGTTCTTTTCCCTCAAATCCCCCAAAAGACTCTTCACTGTGGTTTTTGCCCTCTTTTCTCTGGCCATGGAATTCTTCTTCTCTCGCTCTAGATTTCAAATCAAAATCAAATCAAATCACTTTATTGTCACACTACCATGTACACAAGTGCAACAGTAGGTGAAATTCTTGTGTGCAGTTCCGAGCAACATAGCAGTCATGACAGTGACGAGACATATACCAATTACAATAAACAACATACTTACACAAAACAATTTACATATCAAATGTACACATACTTACACAAAACAATTTACAAATCAGATGTACACATACTTACACAACACAATAATTATATACAATGCAGAATATAGAACAGAATATACAATACAATACAATAAGTGGGAGTATATGAAATATATATGTGTATATATATATATATAGCAGTTGTATTGAGGAGAATATGTTGACAGTCCAGTGTGAGATTATAGATTAATAAAGTGCAGTGCTAATTATTGATCCTGATAGATCAAGAGTTCAACAGTCTGATTGCTTGGGGAAAAAGCTATCATGTAGTCGGCTGGTGCGGGTCCTGATGCTGCGATACCGCCTGCCTGATGGTAGCAGTGAGAACAGCCCATGACTTGGGTGACTGGAGTCTCTGATGATCCTCCGAGCTTTTTCACACACCGCCTGGTGTATATGTCCTGGAGGAGGAAGCTCACCTCCGATGATGTTCCTGGCAGTTCGCACCACCCTTTGCAGGGCTTTGCAGTTGTACGCGGTGCTATTGCCGTACCAGGCGGTGATGCAGCCAGTCAGGATGCTCTCTACAGTGCTGGTGTAGAACCGTGTGAGGATGTGGTGGTTCATTCCAAACTTCCTCAGCCGTCTCAGGAAGAAGAGGCGCTGGTGAGCCTTCTTCACAACGGCCTCAGTGTGGACGGACCATGTGAGTTCCTCAGTAATGTGGACACCGAGGAACTTGAAGCTGCTGACTCTCTCCACCGGTGCTCCATTGATGGTGATGGGGCTGTGTTCTCCGTCTTTCTTCCTGAAGTCCACAACAAGCTCCTTGGTTTTACTGACGTTGAGGGAGAGGTTGTGCTCCTGACACCAGCGTGTCAGAGTGTGCACCTCCTCTCTGTAGGCTCTTTCATCATTGTCAGTGATCAGACCTACCACCGTCGTATCGTCAGCAAACTTAATGATGGCATTGGAGCTATGTGTTGCCACACAGTCATGTGTGTACAGGGAATACAGGAGTGGGCTGAGAACACAGCCCTGCGGGCTCCAGTGTTGAGGGTCAGTGATGAGGAGGTGTTGCTGCCCATTCTAACCACCTGACGTCTGCCTGACAGGAAATCCAGGATCCAGCTGCACAGCGAGCTGTTTAAGCCCAGAGCCCGGAGTTTCTCATCAAGCTTGGAGGGCACTATGGTGTTGAATGCTGAGCTGTAGTCTACAAACAGCATTCTCACATATGTGTTCCTTTTTTCCAGGTGGGAGAGAGCAGTGTGTATTGTAGATGCAATGGCATCATCAGTGGAGCGGTTGTTGCGGTAGGCAAACTGCAATGGGTCCAAAGAGGGGGCAGAACAGAGCAGATGTGATCTCTGATTAACCTCTCGAAGCATTTGCTGATGATGGGGGTCAGAGCAACAGGACGCCAGTCATTTAAGCATGTGATTATAGCTTGCTTCGGTACAGGCACAATGGTTGATGTTTTGAAGCATGTGGGGACTACAGACAGGGAGAGGGACAGATTGAAAATGTCCGTAAAAACACCAGCCAGTTGATTCGCGCGACGCTCTGATGACGCGGCCCGAATGCCGTCTGGACCCGCGGCTTTACGGATGTTCACCCGTCGGAATGATCGGGTTACATCCATAACAGAGACGGAGAGTGAATCAACCTCTGTAGCGTCAGCAGCGAGTGCTCTCTCCGCGAGGGCGGTGTTACTGTCCTCAAAACGAGCATAAAATGTATTAAGTTCGTCCGGAGAGATGCAGCGGTGTTCATGGCGGAGACTTTATTCCGCTTGTAGTCCGTGATTGTGTTAATTCCCTGCCACATACTTCTAGAGTCAGTGGTGTTGAACTGGCCTTCAAGCTTGTGCCTGTACTGGCGTTTAGCTGCACTGATAGTGTTACGGAGGGCATAACTGGCTTGTTTACGCTCCTCCGTGTTAGGAGAATTAAAAGCGGAGGTCCGCGCAGTGAGTGCCGCGCGAACATCGCCGTTAACCCATGGTTTCTGGTTGGGGTATATCCAGTATAGTTTTGGTCGGAACAACGTCCTCTACGCACTTCCTGATGAAACACGTTACGCTGTCAGCGTAAACCTCGATGTCGTCATCAGAGGCGGACCGGAACATCTCCCAGTCCGCGTGATCAAAACAGTCTTGTAGCGCAGAGTCTGATTGGTCCGACCAGCACTGGATCGTTCTGAGGGTGGGTGCTTCCTGTTTCAGTTTCTGCCTGTAAGCGGGCAGAAGCAGAACGGAAGAATGGTCCGATTTGCCAAATGGGGGCGGGGAGGGATTTGTAGCCTTCCGGAAGGGAGAGTAACAATGATCCAAAACCCGGTCCCCTCGTGTGTTGAACTTTATGTGTTGGTGGTATTTTGGGGCGATTGCTTTGAAGTTGGCTTTGTTAAAGTCCCCGGCAACAATGAACGCAGCCTCAGGGTGCGCGGTTTCCTGCTCACTTATACACCCATACAGTTCCCTGAGTGCCCGGTCTGTGTCGGCTTGCGGGGGATGTACACAGCTGTGATGATAACCGCTGTGAATTCCCTCGGCAGCCAGAATGGTCGACACAGAAGCATGAGATATTCCAGATCAGGAGAGCAAAAGACTTGATGAAATGTACGTTCCTCTGATCACACCATGATTTGTTGATCATAAAACATACACCACCACCTCTGCTTTTACCAGAGAGGTCTTTCGCTCTGTCCGCTCGGTGCACGGAAAAGCCCGTGATTTCGATGGCCGAGTCTGGAATCTCCGTAGACAGCCAGGTTTCTGTAAGGCACATAACGCAGCAGTCCCTCGTCTCTCGTTGGAAAGAGATCCGCGCTCTCAGCTCGCAGAGTTTGTTGTCCAGAGACTGAACATTTGCCAGTAGTATACTGGGTAGCGGGGTCGATTTGCACGACGTCTTACTCTGATGAGAACGCCGGCTCGTTTTCCTCTTTTCCTTCTGCGTTTCCGCGGCCGAGCAGCACAGACAAAGGGCTCCGCCGGCGTGTTTGTAAACAGCGGGTCGGCATTAAGGAATTTGAAGTCCGGTTTTCGATGTGTGATTGTAGAACTAATGTCCAAAAGCGTTTGTCTGTCGTAAACAATAAGGCAGACAACATCCAAGACAAAAAACAAAGAACTGTAAACAAAACAAACAATAAACCGCAGTGTTGTAACGGAGCTCGCAACGCAGCAGCCATACTCGGCGCCATCTTGAGTCCCAATCCACTCTTGGATTGGGACTCCAAGAGTGGATTGGGAGATTTTCCACTCTTGCCAAGGCTTCGTTGAGTCTGGTCTTAAGAGCGGTAGGATTAGCAGGCAAGGCATAGTCATGATCCTAGTAGAAAGATGAATGAACATGGTTTGAGTAATGTTTCACTTCACAACAGCACTTTGACACCACTAGTTTATGGCCCACATTCTTTATTATAGTCAACACCTGTCAAAGCCACTGCCAGCACTGTGTGTGTGTGCGCGCGTGTGTGGGTGCGTGCCAGCAATGCATGTTCAACGTGTCTTAAATTGTGTGTGTATGGGTTTATTTGTGAGCGTGTTTAATATGAGTGGCAGCAAACAAGTGAGATTTTAATATGTCCAGGAAACATTATGATATGATGTTTAAAGTAGAAATATTCACATCATTAGGCTGAGGTTGTGGGCTTGAGGTTGCCGTTTCCTGGGAATCCTGAGAGGCCACGGACAGGCTTTCTTCAGCTCTTCTGGAGGTAGACGTAGCCCTGCCCTTTTCCAACTAAAATGAAGAAGCATAATACATAATGAAATTTGTATAAAGGGATAAGTATCTTACCCTACCCCTTGATTGATAATATAATATTTACATTTATGAATGCTAACAGCCTTATGAGGATACACCTACTCTTTGGAGATGAACCGAGAAGCTGAAGACGGATGGAATAACACCATCTCGGAGTCGGACAATCTGACCCGTCCTATCAAAATCACCCTTAAAATGTTGAGAGCAAAGCACTGATGAATCACTTGCATGGAATCCTTCTCTCCTCAAAGCCACTTCTTCCTCACATCTTTGTCCTTGGGAAACCTTCAAAATGAAAACGGAAGATTTTGGAGAGTCTACACAAAAACATTTCACAAAGGAGGTCAAGCTTATTTTCTTCCTTCACATTTCTTAGAACCTTTCTTCAACAAAACTCAAATTTTCAAATAAAGGAGTTAAGCTACTGAAAAGTTACTTGATTCAGTAAATAGTGAAGCTAACAACAAAATACTACGTTACTAGCTAAGCTACAAGTAGTGACTGCCCAACACTGATAATACAGTCTATGACACTTGTGTAAAATTCACTGGCCACTGTTATTATACCAATAATAATTGTTTTATTCCTACATAGAATTATTGTGTCAATTGTAATCTAAAGCCCTATTCGGATTCGGGATTAACTTTAGGGTAACGTTAGATGGAGTAATAATATAATTTTACCACAGGACGTCTGTAATATTAATGGCCAATTAGCACAGGATAATAAATATAGGTTATCAATAAAACTAGCAGAAGTGGGAGGGGTAACTCGATTTGCGCATCGCCGTCATGCGTGTATTAAGTTACATTGCTTCCTGATATCACGTGCACAAACACAAATAACCTATGTTTATACAACAGGGCCGTTGAATGCTTGTATCTGATAACCGAGAAGCTCTTGTAATTATTACTTTACCCCACCTCTCCATGCCGGGTGAACACCGGCTGGTGCAGTAAACATATCCTAGCTAACGTTAGCTGGCTACGATTTCAGTACAGTAATATCAAAGAGCCTTGCTCCTTCTCAATTATCTGGTAATATTCTATTCACAAAATACAACCAATAGTACGGTAATGTTAAAACTTACTTGTGAAAAGTAATCCCCCGGGCCCTATTTGCGATGGTCTGCCGATTAGAACAGGAAAATGCTCCACAGTGCTCTGGCATCTTAACTGCTGCCGCGCAACGAAACTAGGAGTACGACCGGTTTAAGATGGCGGGCAGCTACATGGGTTTCAGTCACGTGACTGTTTTGTTGTGGCCGCCATCTTTAGGACCGTAGCGCCCGCGCCACCGACCGTCGATTCCAGGGGAAATGGCAAACGTTAACGTCAAAGAAACGGGCTCTGCTAACGTTACTCAGACGAAAATAGCTCATCTCTCTGATAAAGAAAAGCAACGCTATTACAAGAAAATTGATATTTTGGGTTTTGATGCGTATTTACTTCCGAATCAACTACTGACCCCGCTGAAATCTGTCGTTAATTTGCCAAACATGTCTTTTGGTGACATTTACATCTACCTCGTCCACAATCCTTCTCCATACAGCTGGAGATGAAGAAACTTTTCTTATTTACAGGAAAGGTAAGATATTTGTTTACTTAACTTTACGCTACTAACTTTCTAGATGGCAAAGCTAGCTAGGTCAATGCTAGGATAATAATTAAAAATTGCCAATGGAATTTCGTTTTTTAAAGCTGACCTTACGTTTGTTAGCGAAAACATAATGTAGAAAATAGCTAGGAGTCTTAGATAATGTTATATATGTTGAACTTAAACATCATTGGTTAATCTGGCTATATTGCTAAATTTATAATTCTCATTTTGTGTTTCATACTTAAGGTTAAGCATTCACAAAACCTTTCTGTGACCCCAACACATCCCTGGATCACAGTCCAAGAGGAAGGGACAGTACTTATGGCTCATTGCACCTGTAAGGCAGGCCTAGGAGAGGTCTGCTCTCATGCAGCAGCTCTTCTGTTCTCTGTGTTGGCTGCTGCTGATATTAAAAACGGGCAGGCTTGCACAGAGAAGCCTTGTGCTTGGGCTCAGACAAGTATGAACTCTGTCAGAGGGGTCCCATATGAAGAGATCTGCAACATCAGGTTTTTCTCATAAACAAGAGCCATGTTCAAGCCGTAAAGATCAAGGTCCTGGTTGTCCTGAAATCAGACCATCAGATAAAGACTGCCAAGCATTCTTTGAGGTGCTTCTTAATAGTGAATTGCAGGAGTCCAAACCAAAGAAGAGTGTCATCCTCTCCATTGAGGGCCACTCCCACAGGTAAGATGCTGTGCTCCACAGAGTGACTGAAAACTAAGCTCTTTTGTGGCTTGCACATAATACTTTACAACTAATCTCAGTTATGACAGGGAAAACAAAAATATGGGCTAATTATAATGAGTAATTACTACAGGTCTAGAATATTTAACTGTACATTTGTTCTTTTGTCACTTTAAATAGTCTGGACACTATATATTGTCACTTAAAATGTCTTGTTTCTGTTTCTCTCGCACAGGTACATCCCAAAGGTGATGCAACTGGACTTGCCAGCTCCTCTTTCCACATTATACTCAAGCACCTGGCTGGAGATGGACTTTCCCTTGCTGCTGATTGAGAGTACCAAGGTCTTTGATGATCTACATCTAACAAAGCAACAGGCAAACATTATAAACATTCTCCTTTTAGTTTGCCATAGGCCTACTTCAATTGTATTGGAGTGTAATATCCATAATGATCAGGCTTTTTTGGAACAACTCTTAATATTTCAGTGTATCAGTTCAGGTGAAATAAATGATAAGCCTTTCCATTTTGAAAGTATTCCTATGGATGATTTTCTTGAATGTAATCAGTTTTAGTCAATCTATACACTTCAGTGGTAGTTAATCTCTAAATAGTCATGTGTCACTAACCTTTTCCCCAGTGTTTGATAGTTGAGGAGGAGAGCAGGGAGCAAAGTAAATCTAGAGTATGGTTTGATCAGAGGGCAGGAAGAGTCACAGCGTCAGTTTTCAGTGAGGCAGCCAGAGCAAACACACCTGCATCCTTGATCAAAATAATTTGCTATCCCCGTGCTTCTCGGTTCTCCACTGAGGCAACAAGGTACATCGATAACAGAACAGTTTCATAGAAGAGCTATTCATAGGCCTACTGTGCAAGACAACCATGCATAAAGCAAGATTAATTGGTCTAGTTTGTTCTATGCTTGCAAGTTTGTGAAGCCGCTATTTATAAGCCAGTAAATCAATGCTTTTTTTTTAATTGTCATAATGCAACACCTGGTAAATAGTAGACATGTTCACATTTTAATGTGAGAGCTTGTAGAATACAATGTGAGAACTTGCAGAACAAAAATCTGTACTTGTATGTTAAAAGTTGCACTTGTAAAAAATATTCACACACGTGATCTGAATTTGAAGTCACACAAAGAAAAAAAAAACACTGTCAAGAGAGCTTTTGTATTACATGTTTGCAGCTGTCATGTTCATGTACATATCAATCTACACATTTGTGAATATTTTTTTTTCTGTGACAGATGTGTAAACATTTCTACAAGTGCAAATTTTCAAGTACAAATTTTTTGTTCTGCAAGTTCACACATCGTATTCTACAAGCTCTCACATTTTGCACCATATTTACCTGCATGCTTACATTCCAATCTTTGTCAGATGGGGTCAACATAATGAGGACAGAGCAAGGGAAAGCTATGTTGCTATGATGCAAGACCACCATGAAGACTTCCAGGTGAGGGCATCAGGGTTCATCATCAACCCAGAACTCCCCTGGATTGGAGCATCACCTGATGGTTTGGTAGCCTGCACTTGCCATGGAGATGGCGTTTTAGAGATAAAATGCCCCTTCAAAACCAGGAACTGCTCCCTCACTGAAAGCTGCAAGGATTCTTCATTCTGTCTTGGCATAGGAGAGGATGGGGTCATGACACTGAGACATTTCCACAAGTACATGTGTACATGTATCAAGTGCAGGCACAAATGCACATTGCAGAGGTGAGTTACTGTGACTTGAAATGGTATACAGCACCACGCCTTACTCCCATATACACCACAGCCACAAAACAGCCACCTGAAGTGGGATGCTATTGTGGTCAACCTGTGGCCACAGATGTCATCATTTGCACATCTGGAAATTGTAGGCGAAAGCTCTTTCACAAGACCTGCCTTAAGCTGACCAGGGTGCCTAAGACATGGAAATGTGTGGAGTGCAGAAAACAAGTTTAGTCAAGTCAAGTCAAGTGGTTTTTATTGTCGTTTCAACCATATACAGTTAGTACAGTACACAGCAAAACGAGACAACGTTCCTCCAGGACCATGGTGCTACATAAAAACAACAAAGGACCAACACAGGACCACATGAGACAACACAGCGAAATAAAATACCTATATAAAAAACCTATATATACCTATATAAAGTGCACGTGCAAACATGTGCAAAAAGTACAGGACAGCACAACAAATTTCTGACAATGAACAGGACAATAGACAGTGCAGCGCCGACCAGTACTCAGTGCAAAAAGATGACAGTTTCTAAAAATGTAAACATAACATACTATGAGATAATGTTCTATGCACATAGCAGTTATTGAGGTAGCAGACAGTTATAAAGTGACAGTAATTAAAGTGCAACTCAGGACACGTGTGTGTCAAACCAGTCTCTGAGTATTGAGGAGTCTGATGGCTTGGGGGAAGAAGCTGTTACACAGAAGCTGAAGCCCGAATGCTTCGGTACCTCTTGCCAGACGGGAGGAGGGTAAAGAGTTTGTGTGAGGGGTGTGTGGGGTCGTCCACAATGCTGGTTGCTTTGCGGATACAGTGTTTTTTGTAAATGTCTTTGATGGAGGGAAGAGAGACCCCAATGATCTTCTCAGCTGTCCTCACTATCCTCTGCAGGGCTTTGCGGTCCGAAACGGTGCAAGTCCCAAACCAGGCAGTGATGCAGCTGCTCAGGATGCTCTCAATAGTCCCTCTATAGAATGTAGTGAGGATGGGGGTTGGGAGGTGTGCTTTCCTCAGCCTTCGAAGAAAGTAGAGACGCTGCTGGGCTTTCTTGGTGATAGAGCTGGTGTTGAGGGACCAGGTGAGGTTCTCCAGCCAAGTGAACACCAAGGAATTTGGTGCTTTTGACGATCTCCACAGAGGAGCCGTCGATGTTCAGCGGAGTGTGTTCTCTTTTGTTTTGTCGACATTCAGGGACAGGTTGTTGGCTCTACACCAGTTCGTCAGCCGCTGCACCTCCTCTCTGTATGCTGACTCGCGTTCTTGCTGATGAGACCCACCACGGTCGTGTCATCAGCGAACTTGATGATGTGATCCGAGCTGTGCATTGCTGCACAGTCGTGAGTCAGCAGAGTGAACAGCAGTGGACTGAGCACACAGCCCTGGGGGGCCCCAGTGCTCAGTGTGATGGTGGTGGAGATGCTGTTCCCGATCCGGACTGACTGAGGTCTCCCAGTCAGGAAGTCCAGGATCCAGTTGCAGAGGGAGGTGTCCAGGCCCAGCAGGTTCAGCTTTCCAATCAGGTGCTGGGGAATGATTGTGTTGAATGCTGAGCTGAAATCTATGAACAGCATTCGAACGTATGAGTCCTTATTGTCTAGGTGGGTGAGAGCCAGATGGAGGGTTGTGGTGATGGCATCGTCCGTTGAGCGGTTTGAACGATACGCAAACTGCAGTGGGTCTAGTGAGGGGGCAGCTGGGTCTTAATCTGCCTCATGACCGAGTCTCTCGAAGCACTTCATGATGATGGGTGTAAGTGTGACGGGACGGTAGTCGTTGAGGCAGGACACTGAAGACTTCTTTGGCATGGGGATGATGGTGGTGGCCTTGAAGCACGTTGGAACGACGGCGCTGCTCAGAGAGATGTTGAAGATGTCAGTAAGAACATCTGCTAGCTGGTCTGCACATCCTCTGAGCACTCTGCCAGGAATGTTGTCTGGTCCAGCAGCCTTCCGTGGGTTGACTCTACGTAGAGTTTTCCTCACATCTGCCGTGGTAAGACAGAGTACCTGGTCGCTGGGAGGAGGGGTGGACTTCCTCGCCATCACGTCGTTCTGCACTTCAAACCGAGCATAGAAGTCATTCAGCGCATCTGGAAGGGAGGCATCTTTGTCACAGGCAACTGATGTTGTCCTGTAGTTGGTGATGGCCTGGATGCCCTGCCACATGCGCCGCGTGTCACTGCTGTCCTGGAAGTGACTGTGGATTCTCTGGGCGTGTGCGCGCTTTGCCTCTCTGATTGCCCGTGACAGTTTGTCCCTAGCTGTTCTTAGGGCTGCCTTATCGCCTGCTCTGAAGGCGGAGTCTCGGGACCTCAGCAGCGTGCGCACCTCCGCAGTCATCCACGGCTTCTGGTTGGAGCGTGTGGTGATGGTCTTGGAGAAAGTGACATCATCAATGCACTTGCTGATGTAGCTGGTCACTGATGCTGTTTATTCCTCCAAGTTGATAGAATCGCCATATGTTGCCGTCTCCCTGAACATGTGCCAGTCAGTACACTCAAAACAGTCCTGAAGAGCAGACATGGCTCCTGCTGGCCAGGTTTTCACCTGCTTCTGAAGCGGTTTTTTTGCGTCTGACGAGTGGTCTGTATGCTGGAATTAACATAACAGAGATGTGGTCTGAGTAGCCGAGGTGGGGGCGGGGCTCCGCCCGGTACGCGCCTGGGATGTTTGTGTAAACAACATTGTTGCCAACTTAGCGACTTTGTCGCTATTTTTAGCGACTTTTCAGACCCCTTTAGCGACATTTTTTCAAAAAAGCGACTAGCGACAAATCTAGCGACTTTTTGGACAAACCTTAACAACTTTCCAAATTCCAAATATCGCCAGTACTGCAAGCGTGAGGTCTTACTTCCCCACTGCGTCTGCTCTGTTCAGTGAGCGGCTGAGAGGAGCAGCACATTCCGTTGACTGCACGCCAGCGGACATAGACATGAATGAGCTGCGCATGTGCACGCTGTGTTAGCAGGAACCAATCAGTGATCACATAGCAGCTGCCTTCTCCTTTGTTTTAATTCAAAACATTTAATTTGACCGTTTTTTCTTGGCATGCGCTTATATTCACTACTAATCAGAGTTTTAGTTCATCCCGGTTCGGTTTCTGAACTCTCCGACTTCAGATCGTATATTTACAGACTCTATACATTTTACTTATCCAAACACAACAATAAACCTTCTTCAAACTCATAAACATGTAACGTTAGCTAAGTTCCGTTCCGTTGTCTAACAGAAAATATGTAATTGAGAACCGTTTTACTGGACATTCGGCTATATACTTCTATAAAAACAGTATGAGCACGGTTTAGGGGAGACAACCGTTATTATAAACTGAAGTAGGCTACAGTACAGACAAATTAGGCAGAATGCAAATACGACGCGATGACGTCATTAATATGCTAATGACGCATGACGTCATCTGGCGACATTTAGCTACTTTTCGAGCAGGCTTTAGCTACTTTCCATTGAAAATAGTTGGCAACACTGGTAAACAAGATCAAGCGCATTCGCCCCTCTCGTTGCAAAGTCCACATACTGATGGAATTTAGGGAGCACTGTCTTGAGATGTGCATGGTTGAAATCTCCGGCGACAATAAACAGTCCGTCGGGGTGAGCGTTCTGCAGTTCGCTCATAGCCCCATACAGTTCACAGAGCGCTTCCTTAGCGTTAGCGCTGGGGGGAATGTAAACTCCGGTTATGCAAACAGTGATGAATTCCCGTGGTAGATAAAAAGATCTGCATCTAACAGTCACAAGCTCCAACAGCGATGAACAGTAACTAGAGACTAGCATAGAGTTCTTGCACCATTCCGTGTTGATGTAAACACACAAGCCACCACCGCGAGTCTTACCACAGAGAGCTGTATTTCTGTCGGCACGAAACGAGGCGAGCCCGTCTAGCTGAATGGCGGCATCCGGAACTCTGTTGCTGAGCCACGTCTCCGTGAAAACAAAGACGCAGCAGTCTCTAAACTCACGCTGCGTAGCCTGCCGGAGTCGGATATAGTCCAGTTTATTGTCCAGGGAGCAAACATTTGAGAGCAGGATAGACGGGAGAGCCGGCCGGCTAGGGTTTGTTTTTAGCCTAGCATGGACCTAGTAGTATTACCAGTCTGTGACAGGGGAGCTGACTGACCTAATGATAGTCTTGTGTAAAGTACTTGAAAGCAATACTTGAGTAAAAGTACAAGTATCTGGTTCCTACACAGCCTGTTTTTGCACACCCTAATTACAATATCTGTATTATATTTTTGACTCTTATGTATATTGTATAATTCGGTCTGCTATACTCGCAGTATCTGTATATTGACTTTTTTCTACATTCAACATTCTTATAGACAGTTATCTCAGGTTTATTGTGTTATCTCTGATCTACATCAGTAACTACACTGTATATTTGGCTCTACACTACGTTTTAGCTTCTTACAGACCGTCTATGTATGCTTATTGTTATAATTGTAATTGCCTTGTAATGGCTACTTATTCTGCACTTTATGTAGCTAGTAAGCAAAAAGTTAAAGTTATAAGTTAAAGTTTCCTTTTAGAATATTACTTAAAAGTCTTAAAGTGTCTGTTATTTACTGTACTTAAGTAATACATTGTTAAATTGTGTGTGAAAATTCTACTTAAGTACAGTAGTGAAGTATTTATATTTTGTTACATTACAACACTGCCTAATGGAATGTGATGGAAAATGTATAAATTACACATGTATTGTTACTGCAATGTGACCATGTACAATAAACATCACTAAAGTGTTGTAATTGAATGAATAACAATTTATTTCAAAAGTAATTTCAGTCAATATCAATATACACACACATTTGTGATAGTCTTGTTTTAGAAACAAGTAAACAAGACAAACACAAAACAATTTTACATGAAACTCATAAGTAACAGCCTTGTATAACAAAAACAAAGATCCAAATATATAATACATTTGTACACAATTGTTTAACATTGTGACACTAAGGAAAACAATGTTACTGACACCCATGCTATTGCGAGGGCACAACAGATTGGCAAATGTTGCACAGAGCACAGCACACTCTGACCATCTTGTCAAGAGATGTAAGCTCTCCTGGAGTTGCAGTCTGGCAGAGAGAAATGGGTATTGTGCTTTGTAAAATTGTGTACTTATTCCTCACAAGACCAATCACTCGTTCAGAATGAATTCGAACAGCTGATAGCCCTCTTGAATACTCAAGTTCACTTGGATGCTGTTGCTTTTTCCCTCTAGTAAAGGCAGGTATTTTGAGATGAGCACTGTACAATCCCACAGCATCTCCTACTGTGAACCCTCGATCTGCTAGGACCAAATCACCAGGTAACAGATTTTCCAGGTAGCCACAGTTCTCTGTAATATGCCTGTCACTTGCTCGCCCTCCCCAGCCAAGAGACAAAAACGATATGACTCCCTGTGGAGTTATTGATATAAAGTATTTGGCAGTATTGTGGTGCTTATATTGTGAGCATGTTTGTGCTCGGGCTCTCAAGTTTTTTGGTCTCTCAATGAAAATGTCAAAGCAGTCTATTATGGATGTACAATTTCTATAACTACTATTTTTGAAACACATGGGTAAACTAATTTGAATCTGTTCCTTACTGAGCCACAGTATGAATCTAAACAACCTATCATGCAAGACATTTAACGTACTGTTAAAAATTCGCCTGCAGTAGGCTTTGACACATGAAATATATATGAAAAGAAGTGCAGTGGTAAATTCAGTCTCATTCACATTACGGTCATTAAAAAGCTTTGAAAGGGATTCAATCCAGGTCCCACCTTGAGGAACGCTGACACAAAAGTGAAAACAACCATCAGCTTGGCAAAGGATGGAAGGCCAGTTAAGTCCTGCACCATGTCATCATTGTCCTTGAAGGTTTCCTGGCTGAAGGATAACTTGCTAACCTTTTCCCTGAGCTGATAAACCTCTGACCTTAGTGCAGTGCACTCTTCTGTCAATCTCCTCACAGTTTCATGGCAGGCTTCATTGAAGCATGGTACACTGCTCTCAGCATAGACTGCAGAATTACAGTAGCTGTGATCAGCTGTCTGACCTCTACCCCCCTGAGCTGTGGTGTAATCACAGTCATCAATCTGGCTGCTGTTGTCACAGGGTGCCACCGGTCCAACATCACACGTCCTTCTCTTTCTTTTGACAGCTTGCATTTGCTCAAATTTGCTGTAACTATTTATTTTTCATTTGCGTTGCTCAGGTGTGAGATAAGCAAACAAACTTGGCACATAGTCGGGGTTTAATGGATTCTCGCTCTTCTGACCTACAGGGGTAGAATGAGATATAGTGACACATTAATGAACAGTGTGTGACACTAACAGGAAGGCTACACCGGGTAAGTGAAACGCAGCGTTCGCGAGGCGCAAAAAATAGTTTTAGAAAACTAGTAGTAGTAGTCAGTTCACTAATCATTGCAGAAGGTTACAGCAGACGCAACGCGAACGAACACTTCAGTTACGTGCCTGGTGTAGCCTCCCTGTAACTTTAGCTCTACCAGAAATAATATAGATGAGCAGCGATTAAATAATTGTGACTGATTTTACTTTGTGAATCACTGTCATCATCAACATTGTTATGTGGAATGTCATCTTATCTTATCGTAGGGTTGCTAACATAGCTAGCTAGCTAACGTCAGTTAAGGAGTTAACTTACCCGAAATAAAGTGTTCATTGCACAGTCTGGAGTGTTCTGTGGGAGTCCACTGATCCCTTTCAATGGCAGCTAACCATTTATGTCTCCTTTCAGTGTTTTTAGGAATATTATAAAACGTATGTCCCGTTTTTTTTTTTTTTGACTTGCTGTTATCACAGCCCACGGCACAGCAGATAGAAGGCATATTTACTGTTTACTTCCGGTCCCTTGGCGGTCCTAAAAAGATGGCGCCGTCTTTAATGTGTGACGTCACATGATATCCATATATATGTATATGTGTGTATGTTTTTGAATTTGAGTCAAAAATATCAATAATTTTACACACCACATGAACTTTACCTCAGGAGAGAGCATGTAAGCGCTTATTACAGTCCCGGCGGAAACAAGTGAAAGCGGAACTAATATTACCAACATCCAACAAAATGAAAATGAAGGAACATACATATAATAAATCTATATCAAATATTTAGTTACTATAATATAGTGCATTGCTAAATTAAATACCATGAAATAATGAATAAAAATAATTACATTAAATGGTGACAAACTAATAAAAATGTTCACTTTAAATTTAATTACAACAATGGGTTATCAGTATATAACTTCAGTTTGACATTAAGCCTCATTCTTATATACAGTATAGAAGTTTTTAAGGCCTAGAATAAAGAGTAACATTTATATTTTAAAATTATATTTTTTGTACTGAATATTTAATATAAGTCAACATCAGAGTGGATTTAGAAGATGAAGAAACACAATGGATGCAGTATTTAGAAGCATATATTAGAAAAGCTCAGACTAATAAAGTAAGGTGGGAGTATTTTTTGACGTAGAGAAGGCATATGTCATGATGTGGAAGGACAGACTTTTACTTTTTACTTTTTTACTTGCTGTACACGCACCTTCCGGGGCAGTCTAGCAGCTAATATATAATATATATAGGCCTATGTATTTGTATAGTCTAGCACTATTATATATTACAAAAAAAGATTGTATTATATAGGACTATCTGTGTTCACTTGGCGCTCCATTTGATCCATATTATTCTATTTTATTCAATACATTTTTAGGGTGATGACGCCATAAAATATGACGACAGACATTAGAAGCTTCATTCTAAAACCTCAATAGAAGTTTCGAATGTAAATATGACATGACATTTGGTACAGTCTAGTATGAACGGTCAGAATGACCACTATGGCCATTCTAGTAGTTATAGAATTCCGGTAGTTCTCGTGTTAAATGCAAGTACAAGTCTATTGCTTGATTAGTGTCCTTTGGAAGATCAAAGCCTGTCTCAGCCGTGACAGTATTACAAATGTCATAGACAGTAATGTCTTTGTATTGAAGGCCAAGTTTAAAATATGTCTCTATAAATTTATGCGCATCCATGCTCTCAGTATCTTTTTTATTTTTTTTTTATTTTATTTTGTTTTATTATTAAGGAACAATACACAGGACAATAGGTACAGAGAACATTACAAATACTGTAACCTGTTCAACAAAAATTAAATGTACAGTGTACAGACCAGAGGATAATAACAAATCAATTAATATAATTATAGAAGGGGAAAATTAAAAATTATGCAGTTCCTTCAAGAGATGAAATGTTCTTGTAGCCTTCATGTTTTGCATGTTCTCTATTGTTTTGTAATATGATTTAAAGTCCAGATGAAATGCCTTAAAACAAGGTTGTGAATTAGACCATTTACATTTGTGAATATGGTATTTTCCGAGGATAATAAACAGTTGAATAACAAAAATTTGGACAAACCACAAAAATCAAAGTATAACATGACATCAAAAATATTGATTCTAATGTTTACATTCAATTTTGTGATTATATATTCTTCCAAACCAGACCAAATTTTTTTTGTGTACATACAGTGATAAAATAAATGAAAAATAGTCTCCTTATTAGATTCCATGCTCTCAGTATCTTTGAGTAAATGAATGATGGCAATGACGCAATCGGAAAAGAGCTATACACACACCGGAAACTGTAACGCGTGCGCACGCGAAAGTCTCTTAGATTTTTTTTTTTTTTTGCACAGGTCACTTCGGGGGCTCCGTACCTACTGGATTGGAGTATGGAGCACTACTTGGTAGAATACACTTGTTTAAAAAATAATAATAATAATAATGATAATTATATCTTATTTACCAGATCAGTATCATTTAAAAATTGTAATACTTTCTCATGTATTATATAATCTGTTCCTTCTACTAATATTTCCTTATGTGAATAATTGCTTACACCCCTATCCTTTAGTGACTGGATTAATTCAAGTCTTTCTCTATTGTATGCTTTACATTCTAGTAATATATGATTTACTATTTCTGGATCTCCACATTTATCGCAGTTACCACTTTCATGTTTACCTATTTTATGTAAACTTTGATTTAATGTTGTATGTCCAATACGTAATCTTGTCATTATCATATCCTTTTTCCTATTATTAGTGGTGCTTGCAAAGCATCACTATTGTAATCTCACATACTTATTATACTTTTTATTTTTAGTGGTGCTTGCAAAGCATCACTATTGTAATCTCACATACTTATTAGTGGTGCTTGCAAAGCATCACTATTGTAATCTCACATACTTATTAGTGGTGCTTGCAAAGCATCACTATTGTAATCTCACATACTTATTTTTATTTTTATTTTTCTTCTTTTTATTATTATTCTATCTCCGTACAAAACTTCGGCACCTAACTCGTCCCGCACCGTTTGGCGTAGACCCACGAATGAGGTATCAAATCGAACGGCCTATTGAGGACACGTGTGCTATGACTTTTATAAGCGGATCGGGGTACGGTATTTGCCCCAGGGGCAAAAAGCAGCCGAAAAATCCCATAGACTTAACATTGAGACAAACTTTGACACGTCACAGCTCCAAGCGAGGATTTCGTACAAACGTGTGATTTGCCACATTTGAAGAGGCTGGCAGGCTCTGTAAGAGCATACCTCAATATGGGGTAAAAGTTGCACCCCTGGGGGGCAGGAGCTGCCCAAAAATGCCCCAATTCACTTATAATGGTGTAGGACAGCCCATGAAATACGGATATTTCATTAAACATAGCTCTGGATCACAGTGTCATAGAGACAAGGGGCCTGCCTCATTTTACTCAGATGACCAATCAGTCTCTCAGGATCATTGCAAAGCTATCAAGACACGCCTTGGCAACCATTTACAGCACCTTAGCAACAAGTCCCATAGACTTCTAATGAAAGAGATCACATGGATATCTCCGGATAGAAGTGTCATAGAAACACAAGGGTGGTCTCGTTTGACTTGGGGCAGCAAACAGCCAAACATGAATCACCTCAACACTTCCTAGCCCCTCCCTAGCAACCATTGTCGAGCACCTTAGCAACCAAAATCCATAGAGGGATATCTTCCATTCTGAATGTCACAGAGGCATGGGAGTTGCTTTATATCATTCATACTGACAAGCAGCCTTTGGAATTTCATGATTGGCAGCTGCCAAGCCACTCCCTAGCAACTACACATAGTACCCTAGCAACCGAGTAACAAATCACATATTTCTGCACCACAAAATCGTACAGACTTCTGGGTTGATTTATTTCAACCAGGATGACAAGGAGACTTCATTAGTATCACTATGGAAACTTCCTAGCAACCACATGGGGTTACCCTAGCAACCGAGTAACAAATCACATATCTCTGCACCACAAAACACTACAGACTTCCGGGTTGACTTATTTCACTCAGGATGGAAAGGAGCCATGTATTGTATTACCTTGGTAACTGCATAGCAACCACACGGGCTTACCCTAGCAACCGAGTAACAAATCACATATTTCTGCACCAGAAAATCGTACAGACTTCTGGGTTGATTTATTTATGACCGTAATTTTTGTTCTTTTCAAGTTACAACATGCTGTTTGACGAGTTTCGCCACGGCAAGCACCACTCACATTTTCTTCAGGAAATGTCCCCATCTAGTTATACTTTTTATTTTTATTTTTATTATATCTCTTAACAAAACTTCGGCACCTAACTCGTCCCGCACCGTTTGGCGTAGACCCACGAATGAGGTATCAAATCGAACGGCCTATTGAGGACACGTGTGCTATGACTTTTATAAGCTGATCGGAGTGCGGTATTTGCCCCAGGGGCAAAAAAGCGGCCGAAAAATCCCATAGACTTAACATTGAGACAAACTTTGACGCGTCACAGCTCCAAGCGAGGATTTCAGTAGAAGCGTGTGATTTGCCACATTTGAAGAGGCTGGCAGGCTCTGTAAGAGCATACCTCAATATGGGGTAAAAGTTGCACCCCTGGGGGCAGGAGCTGCCCAAAAATGCCCCAATTGACTTATAATGGTGTAGGACGGCCCATGAAATGAAAAGGCATAGGGATTTGTATTGAACATAGCTCTGGATCACAGTGTCATAGAGACGAGGGGGTGGGCTCATTTTACTCAGACAACCAATCAGTCTCTCTGGATCATTGTGAAGCTATCAAGCCACGCCCTAGCAACCATTAAGAGCACCTTAGCAACAAGTCCCATAGACTTCTATTGAAAAAGATCAAAGGGATATCTCCGGATAGAAGTGTCATAGAAACACAAGGGTGGTCTCGTTTGACTCGGGACAGCAAACAGCCAATCATGCATCACTTCAACACTTCCTAGCCCCTCCCTAGCAACCATTGTCGAGCACCTTAACAACCAAAATCCATAGAGGGATATCTTCCATTCTGAATGTCACAGAGGCATGGGAGTTGGTTTATATCATTCATACTGACAAGCAACCTTTGGAGATTCATGATTGGCAGCTGCCAAGCTACTCCCTAGCAACTACACAGAGTACCCTAGCAACCGTTTAGCAGTAACTATATCTCTGCACCAGAAAATCAGAGAGACTTCTGGGTTGATTTATTTCAATCAGGATGGCAAGGAGACTTGATAAGTATCACTATGTTAACTGCCTAGCAACCAGATGGGGTTACCCTAGCAACCGAGTAACAAATCACATATCTCTGCATCAGAAAAGCGTAGAGACTTCGGGTTGACTTATTTCAATCAGGATGGCAAGGACACTTCATTAGTATCACTATGGTAACTGCCTAGCAACCAGATGGGCTTACCCTAGCAACCGAGTAACAAATCACATATCTCTGCATCACAAAAACATAGAGACTTCCGGGTTGACTTACTTCAATCAGGATGGCAAGGAGACTTCATTAGTATCACTATGGTAACTGCCTAGCAACCAGATGGGCTTACCCTAGCAACCGACTAACAAATCACATATCTCTGCATCAGAAAAGCGTAGAGACTTCGGGTTGACTTATTTCAATAAGGATGGCAAGGACACTTGATTAGTATCACTATGGTATCTGCCTAGCAACCAGATGGGGTTACCCTAGCAACCGAGTAAAAAATCACATATCTCTGCATCACAAAAACATAGAGACTTCCGGGTTGACTTATTTCAATCAGGATGGCAAGGAGACTTCATTAGTATCACTATGGTAACTGCCTAGCAACCAGATGGGCTTACCCTAGCAACAGAGTAACAAATCACATATCTCTGCATCAGAAAAGCGTAGAGACTTCCGGGTTGACTTATTTCAATAAGGATGGCAAGGACACTTGATTAGTATCACTATGGTATCTGCCTAGCAACCAGATGGGGTTACCCTAGCAACCGAGTAAAAAATCACATATCTCTGCATCACAAAAACATAGAGACTTCCGGGTTGATTTATTTTAATCAGGATGGCCAGGAGACTTGATTAGTATCACTATGGTAACTGCCTAGCAACCAGATGGAGTTACCCTAGCAACCGAGCAACATATCACATATCTCTGCACCAGAACACACTACAGACTTCCGGGTTGACTTATTTCACTCAGGATGGAAAGGAGCCATGTATTGTATTACCTTGGTAACTGCATAGCAACCACACGGGCTTACCCTAGCAACCGAGTAACAAATCACATATTTCTGCACCAGAACATCGTACACATTTCTGGGTTGGTTTATTTATGACCATAATTTTTGTTATTTTCAAGTTACAACATGCTGTTTGACGAGTTTTGCCACGGCAAGCACCACTCACATTTTCTTCAGGAAATGTACCCATCTAGTTATACTTTTTATTTTTATTTTTATTATATCTCTTAACAAAACTTCGGCACCTAACTCGTCCCGCACCGTTTGGCGTAGACCCACGAATGAGGTATCAAATCGAACGGCCTATTGAGGACACGTGTGCTATGACTTTTATAGCTGATCGGAGTACGGTATTTGCCCCAGGGGCAAAAAAGCGGCCGAAAAATCCCATAGACTTAACATTGAGACAAACTTTGAGCGTCCACAGCTCCAAGCGAGGATTTCAGTAGAAGCGTGTGATTTGCCACATTTGAAGAGGCTGGCAGGCTCTGTAAGAGCATACCTCAATATGGGGTAAAAGTTGCACCCCTGGGGGCAGGAGCTGCCCAAAAATGCCCCAATTGACTTATAATGGTGTAGGACGGCCCATGAAATGAAAAGGCATAGGGATTTGTATTGAACATAGCTCTGGATCACAGTGTCATAGAGACGAGGGGTGGGCTCATTTTACTCAGACAACCAATCAGTCTCTCTGGATCATTGTGAAGCTATCAAGCCACGCCCTAGCAACCATTAAGAGCACCTTAGCAACAAGTCCCATAGACTTCTATTGAAAAAGATCAAAGGGATATCTCCGGATAGAAGTGTCATAGAAACACAAGGGTGGTCTCGTTTCACTCGGGACAGCAAACAGCCAATCATGCATCACTTCAACACTTCCTAGCCCCTCCCTAGCAACCATTGTCGAGCACCTTAACAACCAAAATCCATAGAGGGATATCTTCCATTCTGAATGTCACAGAGGCATGGGAGTTGGTTTATATCATTCATACTGACAAGCAGCCTTTGGAGATTCATGATTGGCAGCTGCCAAGCCACTCCCTAGCAACTACACAGAGTACCCTAGCAACCGTTTAGCAGTAACTATATCTCTGCACCAGAAAATCAGAGAGACTTCTGGGTTGATTTATTTCAATCAGGATGGCAAGGAGACTTGATAAGTATCACTATGTTAACTGCCTAGCAACCAGATGGGGTTACCCTAGCAACCGAGTAACAAATCACATATCTCTGCATCAGAAAAGCGTAGAGACTTCGGGTTGACTTATTTCAATCAGGATGGCAAGGACACTTCATTAGTATCACTATGGTAACTGCCTAGCAACCAGATGGGCTTACCCTAGCAACCGAGTAACAAATCACATATCTCTGCATCACAAAAACATAGAGACTTCCGGGTTGACTTACTTCAATCAGGATGGCAAGGAGACTTCATTAGTATCACTATGGTAACTGCCTAGCAACCAGATGGGCTTACCCTAGCAACCGAGTAACAAATCACATATCTCTGCATCAGAAAAACATAGAGACTTCGGGTTGACTTATTTCAATAAGGATGGCAAGGACACTTGATTAGTATCACTATGGTATCTGCCTAGCAACCAGATGGGGTTACCCTAGCAACCGAGTAAAAAATCACATATCTCTGCATCACAAAAACATAGAGACTTCCGGGTTGACTTATTTCAATCAGGATGGCAAGGAGACTTCATTAGTATCACTATGGTAACTGCCTAGCAACCAGATGGGCTTACCCTAGCAACCGTGTAACAAATCACATATCTCTGCATCAGAAAAGCGTAGAGACTTCGGGTTGACTTATTTCAATAAGGATGGCAAGGACACTTGATTATTATCACTATGGTATCTGCCTAGCAACCAGATGGGGTTACCCTAGCAACCGAGTAAAAAATCACATATCTCTGCATCACAAAAACATAGAGACTTCGGGTTGATTTATTTTAATCAGGATGGCCAGGAGACTTGATTAGTATCACTATGGTAACTGCCTAGCAACCAGATGGAGTTACCCTAGCAACCGAGCAACATATCACATATCTCTGCACCAGAACACACTACAGACTTCGGGTTGACTTATTTCACTCAGGATGGAAAGGAGCCATGTATTGTATTACCTTGGTAACTGCATAGCAACCACACGGGCTTACCCTAGCAACCGAGTAACAAATCACATATTTCTGCACCAGAAAATCGTACAGACTTCTGGGTTGATTTATTTATGACCATAATTTTTGTTCTTTTCCAGTTACAACATGCTGTTTGACGAGTTTTGCCACGGCAAGCACCACTCACATTTTCTTCAGGAAATGTACCTATCTAGTTAACAGTTGTTCTTTCCACCCCCACATTTCTTTGTACACTATACAGATGTCTTCCTCTTGTTTCATTGTCCCATATCCTCTGCCACCTCTTTTTTACTTTAGTCCCAATCAGCCCCTTAATTTCCACTTTACTCATCTTTACTCTAATGTTGATCTCAGGATCTTTCAATGACTTCTTTGCCAGTTTATCAACTTCCTCATTCCCCTTTACTCCGACATGGGCTGGCACCCACAAAAAACTTACCCTTACACCTAAGTGCTTTATGCTATATAATTTCTGTAATATTTCATTTAAAATATCTTGTCTTGCTCAAGATGTTCCACTTTCTAAACTTTGCAAAGCTGATTGTGAGTCTGTACATATCACACTACAATTAGGCTGCTTTTCTTCTATCCATTGTAAGGCTAATGATATGGCTATCAGTTCTGTTGTAAAAACAAATATATGATCTGTTACTCTTTTTGATATTTTAATATTGTACTGAGGAATATATACTGCAGCAGCTGCTCTACCTGTTTTTGGATCTTTTGATCCATCTGTGAATATCTGAGTCATGTTGTTGTATGTTTGATTTATGTATTGTTGAACGATTACTTTTAATGGCAAATTATGTTCTTTCTTGTGTATCTCCTTGTGTATGAATAAGTCTATTTCTGGCATTGGATATAACCAAGGGGGTATAGATGAAATTATAACAGAAGGAGATACTTCTATCTCGGTTATACCCATTTCCTGTGCCTCCTTATTTTCTACCCAGCCAAAACTATTTATTCTCCCATACTCATACTCCCAACAGTTTCCCAGTACCCCTTTAACTGGATGTCCTTCATCATGTCCTTTTATATTAATCCAGTATCTCATTCTAAGCTTTCTCCTACGCACTTCTAGTGGCATTTCTCCCATCTCTACTTGGATTGATGGTATTGGAGACGTTCTAAATGCTCCACAGCTGATCCTAGAGCTTGAGTCTGAATTACCTCGATCTTTTTGAGCCATGTTTCTGATGCAGAACAGTATATCAAACTACCATAATCTATTGCCGGTCTTATTAATGAGCTATATATTCTTCTTAAAGACTGTCTACTTGCTCCCCACACAACCCCAGCCAAGCACATCATTACATTTATTCCTTTTTTACATTTGTCTACAAGCTTTTGAATGTGAATACCAAATGTTAATTTAGAGTCCATCCACATACCTATAAATCTTAACATTTTAACTTGTTCCAATTCCTGACCATACATTTTTATACTTAATTTAATGTTTTTTCTCCTTTTTGTGAAACAAATTACCTGCGTTTTTGCAATTGAGAACCGGAAACCCCACTCATTTGCCCAGTTTTCTACTTTATTTACTGCCCCCTGCAGACGTTTAACTACAAATATTTAATTTCTTCCCCTTTTCCATATTGCGCCATCATCTGCATACAGTAATCTCCCTATTCCTGTGTCAATTTGTGTGTAAATATCATTAATCATAATGTTAAAAAGTATTGGACTACATACGCTACCTTGGGGAGTTCCATTTTCTAGAGTATATTTGTGAATATGTTGTCCCAATTCTAACTTGTATTGTCCTATTCAATAAGAAATCCTTGATCCAATCATACATCTTTCCTGTAATTCCCATTTTATCAAGTTTCATTAATAAACCCTCTTTCTACAACATATCGTAAGCCTTCTCTATATCGAAGAACACTCCAACTACCTCTTTATTTACTTGAGCCTTCCTTATTGCTGCTTCCAGACTTACTACAGAATCCATAGTACTGTGCCCCTTCCTAAAACCACTCTGGTATTGTGAAAATAACCCATTTTTCTCAATAAAATATACTAACCTTGACATTACCATTCTCTCCATAAGCTTACATAGGTTTGATGTCAATGCTATTGGCCTATAGCTGCTTGGTTGAGCTTTGTCTTTCCCTGGCTTAGCAATTGGCACTATGACCCCATGTTTCCACTCAGAAGGAAGTTTCCCTGTTTCCCATACTTTATTAAACAATCCTAGAATTATCTTTAATGATGTTTCTGATCAATTTTTTATCAACTCTACACAAATTTCATCCTTTCCTGGAGAAGTCTTTCTTACCCCTGAAAGTGCTCTCTTCATTTCATACATTGTAAACTCAGCCTCTATTACACTACCCGAATGCCCTCTTTTTTCTAACATTTTAGGGTTTTCTCTAATGCGTTGTCTCCTATATTTTCTCATTTCCTCAGGAATATTATCATTACTATGCACCTTCATAAATGTTTCTGCTAATACTTCTACTTTTTCTTTATCTGAAACTGCTGATTTTTCTTTATCTGTTAAAACTGGTATGCTACTATATCTCTGAATTTCACTCATCTTTCTAATCATCCCCCATATTTCGTTTATTTTAACATCTTCACCAATACTTTCACAAAATTCCCTCCAATATTTCCTCTGCTATTCTTATTACACGCCTCACTTTTGCTTGTACCTTTTTATAGTTTATTAAATCATTAAAATTAATACTACTACTTACTTTCCTAAGAGCTTTATTTCTTATATAAACTGCCTCACTACATTCCTCATTCCACCAAGGAACCACCTTTTTTCTATTCCGATTTCTTTTTTCCTATTGCTTCTACTGCTGCTCTCCGTATTGCATTACAGATATTTTTATTCAACTCATCTACATCCTCTATTACACCCAAAAACCCCTCCAAATATTCTTCACAAATCTCCTTAAATTGCTCCCAATTTGCCTTTTTAAATGCCCATCTTTGTATTCTCTCTACCTTTTCTTTTGAATATCTATTCCTATTTTACATAATATTGGAAAATGGTCGCTTCCTATGTTATTGTGAGTTATTACTTTCCAAGTACTTTTCCTTGCTAAATTATCTGATACCAAAGTTAAATCGATAGCTGACATCTTTCCACTTCCTATATCAATTCTGGTGCCTGACCCATCATTTGAGGGCTTGAGACGAAGAACCATATAAGTCCATATTTTCAAATTTTGAATAATAAATTGTTTTTAATTTGGACTCTGAATATTATATTATTATTATTTTTTTGACTTGAAGATAGACAACAAAAGCTTCACAATTCTAATGAGATAAGATTTTTTAGTATCAATCTTAAAAATAAAAATTTAAGAGTAATTTACATTTCTGGAATGTGGAAGAACAGTATATGTCCAGATAATGTGGAATAACAGTATAAGTCCAATTCATCACATCACTTTAAACCACTGGAGATTTGATTCCTTTATCTTAGTTTTAATACAGTAACAGAACCTTAAAGAAAATATTAAGCATTTCTTTCTTTCAATTTCTTTTATTTTTTGCCAACGTAAATCACAGAACAAAAACATGGACAATACAGTACGAACAATGAACAATACATAGGCCTACTTATAGTGCAGAAAATAAACGTCAGTACAAACAATAAACCGTACATACAATCAACAATACATACAAACAATAAACAACAGTAATAACTGTAAACAATACATATTTACAATATAGACATACATCATCATCATTCCATGCTATGGTTCCATATGCTAGTTTACCATTTTATAATACATTTCATAAATCACCCCATTCATTCATTTACTAAATAAATAACTATATTCCTATTATACAACATAAGATAAGGCATACAAGATAAGCTACAACTACTATTATGATTAATTTTACACAATATACACAATGTACCCCACCTTACCCTGCACATGACCTACACATACCAGGCTACTCTTCACATTCTAATGTCCCATAAAATGCTTGGGCCTCCGCTGGCATGTAGGCTAGCATTTTCATAAGATCCCGGTGCTTTTCCTTCTTGATGGGCAGAGGGTCCTCGTAAGCACGAGCATACGTGGTGGAGAACAAGGGAGCTGGAGGTGGTTGATTTTTCCTCTGTTTGGTGATCAGCCAGGTCTTCCATCCCTCGTAGAGGCTGTGGCTCCCTTTTGTGTGGACACACCCTGGATCAGCAGCTGAAATCATGATTCAACAAGAAATTCAATAAAGATACTTCTTTCACGCACATATCCCCAACACTGTTAATCTCAGAAAACCAACTCTTTAGTTTTTTACCTGTCACTTTCAACCACATCATGGATGTGATTAGCAAGCCAGGTGGACGCTTTAATGTTGCATCAGGGAGCTGCCTGAAGTCCGCACATTTCATCTCAATGACTTTGAATGGATGCTGCTGCCTTGCTCCACGGATCATCTCGGCGACATCGCTGGGGGTGTGGAGTGTGGACACCTTACGCCTCTTGTCCAGCGTGGCAAAGGAACGGTCACAGGGAAGGAAGGAGTGACCAGACACCATGAACTTCTGCTCTATCTGACTGAAGTACCCTCTAGATACTGAGCAGGGCCATGAGGTTTAGGACTCGCCAGTTGTTGTTCTGCCCACAGCATCGGTCACTATAGATGACGAGCTTCCGTTCCTTTGCCTGGACTAGGGGAGCGAAAGATGTTTCTGCCCACTTCAAAAGACAGCTTGCCACCTCGATGGAACCTCTGTGAGCGATGCCCTCATGCCAGAGGCACATTGTAGGAGGATCGTCAGTGCCCATCTCCTGGATACAGAGGTTGTAGTTGGCAAGCTGTCGTTGATAGTACACGTTGGAGTGTGTCAGGTTTGGCGTGAACACTACCCCCTGCATGTCGATACAAATGACATGGCAGTCATCATTGGCTTTGGCCCTCGCTGTGTCAGCCTGCAACTGGGTGTACGCTTTTTCAGCTTTCCGGTGGTGAAGCTCACTCTCGACTGTGATCTTCAACCTTTCTCCATCTGTTGAGAACAGGGCGTCACATTTCGCAAAACTGAGGTTCTGCTGCTTGAAGAGGTCCCTATAGAGCCAGAATTTTCAGTGGATGTTGGATTGTTTTCCTTGTACAGGCGGAACATGCGGAGCAGGTTTAAATCAGGGCTCAGGTACTTCCTCTCCACATCTCCCTTCATCCGTGAGTAGTGGTTCGGTTGGCGTGGGAAGCTCAATATATGCTCTCTTATCCCCTCTCTCACTGCAGGATGAATGCTACGAGGCCTAAAAAAACACAACTCATGAACAAGGGAAATATAATAAACTATGCTGGTCTGTTTTGCACAATTGCATTGTTTCTGTGACCATAAATGTATAATTTTATACACACTAATCCTCTTAAATCTAACATTTATTCCACTACCAATCCATTATGATCTGTATTTTCACTCCCCTCCCAGTGTATTATGAGAATTAAAATCTCCACACCATACCATCTTTTGTTTACCATTCTCAAATCTCCTATATTTAGTTTCTTACATGGATTATAAAGATTTACTATTTTTATACTTTCTGTTCTGTCCCATATTTCAACTACCATTACCTCATGTTCCTGATTAATCTCAACTATCCTGTATCCTATATCTTGTTTTATGAAAGTTACTATCCCCCCTCCATTTCCACCTGGTCTGTCTCTACGTATTGCAATATATCCTTGTAATGTAAAATTAAGACATGGTTTCAACCAAGACTCCTGAACACATATTATATCTGGGCATCTTTCTTGTTTTAATATAAAGTTCTTAAATTCCTGTCCATTTTCAATCAAACTTCTTGCGTTCCATTGCAATATTAATAACACCATTATGAACCACCACATGTTGTCTGGGTGTTTCCTACCTGTACTTTTAGTTTTTCATTTATCATCTCCACATTGATTCCCTCTATTTCCAAATACTTTTCTGCTGCTCTCACTATGATTTTAATTCTCTCTGTCTGACTTTCCGTTTGTGGTGAGCAATTTACCACTTCAACTATAAATGCTACAAAAGACACTTTATCAATCTTCAGTGGTTCCTTCTCAGTCTCTTCCATGCCTTTATTCATTCTCTGAGGTACAACTCTCTCAATTTCTTTTGATTTTGTTTCCTGTTCCACTCCCTTCAGGGCCTCAGCATATGTTAACCCATCTTCCATTCTAACATTTTGTACTTTCAAGACTTTTTGTCTCGCTTGGCATCCTCCATACCCTGCGCTGTGCTCTCCCCCACAGTTACAACATTTGGGATTTACTCCTTGTTCACATTTACCGTAATCATGCTCTCCTCCACATCTTGCACATCTTTGCTTCCCTCTACAAACTGCTGCAACATGACCAAATCTTTGACATTTAAAACATCTTAAAGGGGGAGGTACATAGGGTCTTAACCATATAGCTCATGTATCCTAAATATACCCTTTCAGGTAATTTATCCTCATCAAAATGTATCATCACAGATAGACTATCCTTCCTTTCTTTGTCTTTGACATACTGAAGTCTTCTCACTTCCTTCACTTCTAATCCAGAAATATTCTTTTTGATTCTTTCTGTTGTCATGTCAATCGGAATTCCTGTTATTACCCCTCTTACCCATTTCTTCTCTTCTGGAATTGAACGAACATTTTTCCCCAGTAACATCTTCATTCCTAGTGCCTTTTTCTGTTGCTTGTTATCTTTACAAAATAATAACAATTTAGCACCCCTCAACATTTTTGCACTGTCAATCTGCCCTATCTCATCATTAATCGTTTAGTTAATTTCAGCGGATTTATTGCAGATTTAAATTCGGATGCAAATTTTATCATTACCTTGTATTCCTCCTTTTTCCTTCTTAACTGATGTCTTCCGTTTTCACTATCTGAATCCAACTTCTTCCTCCATTTCCGGATCGCTTCAGGAGTCAACTAAACTTCCTACCATGCGCACTCCACTCTCAATCCAGCTGTTGCCAAAAACCGACTATCCCGATGTTCTGACTTATACTCAGCTCCAGTGGCGGCTCCTGAAAAAATTCTCAGGGGGGGCAATTTTTCTGATAATGATTAAGGTGACCCATTCAATGGGTACAGATTTCCCCTCTGGCTACATAAGTTACAGGTGGAAAGCTATGTAAGAAATTAGCATCCAGGAGCCTTCATAAGCAAAAATGACATGGCTCCACAATTAATTATTCCACTTATTCATTACGTACTTTAATCCAATGTTGTGTGATGTAAAATAGCTAAACAGGACACATTTTTAAAAAGATATGTCCAGCAACAACATAAAGATAGGGGCAGCATATAAGTCAATACCAGAAGCATTTATTGACTGATCTCAAAAGTATTGGCTTACAAAAGCAATCTAAGTTATCACAGTTCAAATAATCAAGGGAGTTCTTTCACATTCCTCAACACTGCATAAACAATCTTCATTTCCATAAACAAATAAAATATCAGCTTAAAATACAAGTAGATAAATTGTTGAGAAGTGGATCTTTATAACTACATTTTCTGGAATGTAGGATATCACCAAATTGCTACTTAATAAAAGCAAAGTAACTTCTGCCCTCTTGAATAGATTTGTGAAAATGTACATGAACAGTGATAGACATTTTGCCTGAAAACAGCATTTGAAAATCATTTCTAGAAAGGTAAACACAGCTATCTGGCTTTGTAAATATGAACAACCATATTCTGGCCATTTGTATAGATTTGTAAAAATGAACAGATTTTCTTTAACTTTTTTTTAAATGAATGAAAAATAACTATATAAACCAACATCAACTGTGAACTGATTTGGTGTGTGTGTTAAAGAGACAGACAGGGAGAGAGAGAGAGGCTACATTATTTGTACTGAAACTGTGCTCCTCTCTTTTTCAATGCAGCAAAGCGGTCAATGACTTTCTCATTGAAATCAGGCATGTTGAGGATGAGTTCCCTCTCCATGGAAAGCATGGTCAGTGCATTCAGACGTTCCTGGCCCATTGAATTTCGCAGGAATGTCTTAACTCATGTCAAAGTTGAGAAACATCTCTCAGCTTCAGCTGTTGTCATGGGAGTAGTTATGAGGATGTTCAACAGAGTCACAGTCTCAGAGAATGTCTCCTGGAAGTTGTAGCTCATGAGAACCTGGTACAGTGCCAGTGCACCACAGCAGCCCTTGAATTCAGGATTCTCATAGATCAGAGAGAGTTCTGTCTTGAGTTTTGCCTTGTTCAGCATGGTGTATGCATTCACAGTGGCATTCAGAGCCTCATCAGGAAATTAATGGCAGTACCTTTCAAACATATCTGCTTGCAGTAAGGTAGCACTCAAAAGGTGGCCAGTGAAAGAGAACCTTGCTTTGGTATGATCCAGGATGGTGTCGCAGACCTCTTCAGACAGCCTCTGCTTCTCCTCTTCTCTCAAAGCCGTTCTGGGTCTTTTGGCTCCTGTTGCTACTTGCAGCTGCTGTTGAGAGGAGTCCCTGAAGGCAAACAGACCAATGTGTTTGTTAGGCTATATACAGTACTGTAGTCTATGTGATGCACATGTATATGCAATTTATCCACGTATAATACAAAGATTTCAGTTCCACTTAAAATGAGCAGGGATGCAAGTCTTTAGTGTTTAAGTTAGCCTTTGTGTCTCACCTAGACTGGATGTTCAGCACAGTATACAGTATATAAAGTAAGCTAGATTATTCTCATTATATATGGCCAGTGGTGTAATGTAATTTCTAACACAAATGCAGTCTCCTTTCATGCATGCATTTTCAAATGACAAAGCTCTGCTTTGAGAACGATAGAATATTGTTTAATCTTACCTTATGGCCTGCACACTGTTTGTGAAGCTGTTGAGGGCACGTTTGATGATACAGCTTCTGATACAGAGTATCGACGTGGGGCATGATTTTGTGAAAAAGCCACAGGAAAAAAATGAATTCTTCATCATTTAGCATCCTCACGTAGCCATATGCCTCTCTCGTTGTGGGCTGGTCAAATTAACCCGTCCTGATGGCTTCAAAACACTGTATGAGGTCGTCTCGATTCTCGTAGACAGTGTTCACGACTCTGCAGTTGAAGTTCCACCGTGTGGATGAAGTTCTGGGCAGTCTTAGTGCCACAGTCTGGTCAAGAATGCTGGTTCGTTTGGGCGACCGGGAAAAAAAATTTGCAATCCCGCTCAGATCGGAAACTTTTGTGATGCGAGAAGTAGCTTGCTGCATGATGAAATTCAGCTGATGCGCATAGCAATGCACAATATGCACATTCTTAAAATGCTCACGCACCCTTTGCTGCACACCAGCCTTCTCTCCCCTCATCACACTGGCTCCATCGTAAGCTTGCGCAATGAGTTTAACTTTTTCGTGGTCGGCAAAAATACCATTCAGTCTCTCCAAAAGCACACTGGCAACTGAGATTGAGGTTGATTCCGAGGAATCAACTCAAAAAAGCATTCCTGCACTTTATTGTTGCTATCGATGTACCTCAGCACAAGCACCAGCTGTGTCTGTGTAGAAACGTCCATGGTCTTGTCAGTTTGGATGGCTACGAAGTTCGCTGACTTCACCTAGTCCACAATATTTTCCTTCACGACCGCTAGCTCCAGTAGCTCATTTTGAATTGTCTTTGATGTGCCCTTGAAAACTTTAGCATATTTAAGATGCTCATCAAACACCTCATCTAACTGTGCCACAAAGTTGACCAGTCCAAGAAAAATACCAGGGTTGGTGGAGCCCTCAGTTTCATCTTTTCCTCGCAAAGCTAACTCAAACACTCAAGTGGTGCTGTCTGCCGTGCCGCCTTCAGGGTGAAAGAGTAGGCAGGGGTAGCAGAAGACTGCATTGGCCTGCTAGCCAGGTTTTTCGTTCGTACCAATTTCTGGAAAATCCTCGGGTGTAGGACTTTCCCCCTTTAGTAGAAACCTGTTGAATGATTCAATTTGGTCTGGGAGGTCCTAATTGTTTTGTTGACAATTTATCTTGATTCGTTCGTAGACAAAAAAAGGAACTTCTTTCAAAGAGACAATCGATTTGCACTGAACGCTAGCCATCTTGACAGTAGTATGTGAATTGATTGAGCTGCTACCCGCTCTTTTCTTAGTTACGCTCATGGTAAAATATATTTTTTACATGAGAGTCTATGAGAGACTTCTGGGGCGATTTTTAACCTGACTGAAATCACCCCAAAAGGGGCGGGGCCATTTTAAGCATGACTTTAACCTGATTGGCAGATCAGATGTCTAGATTAGAACACTGATAACGACTGTTACAGTGATAGAATTGGTTAGAAAAAAATCCTTTCCTTTTCCCGTTTGGCAGTGCGTCGCCCATATCGCCCTAATGAACACACCGCCCCTGCTCAGCTCTATCAAGTTTAAAAAGTGGAAAGTCATCTACAAGGCAGGATATTTTATTATATATACTTCAAAGTCTGTATAGGATACATCAGTTAAGAGTTTCCTTTTTATGGGTACCTGCTCATGGGGGTAGAAGGAAATTAGGAAGTTAAGATCAGATAGTTAAACAAGCTGCAAGACATCGTGATATAGACTTTAATGTATTATTAAGCAAAATGGAAGTAAAAGGAATAATCAAAACAGCTTTATATAATATCCAAAGGGCTGTTGCAGTTGAGAGGAATAGTTATGGAAACAGAAGAGAAGATACCATAATATTTCGACTCAGAATTGGGCATTCCTCAATAAATCAATCATTTTTAAGTATTGGCAAAATGAATCCGGTCATTGCATAAGATGTGGTCTTCCTGAAACAGCTGAACATGTCCTAATAAAATGTTTGGCATATAAGAATGAAAGATCACAACTTATACTCATGAAATCTATAGATATTGATCTCCCATGATCATTAATTTGCACTGCACTTTATTAATCTATAATCTCACACTGGACTGTCAACATATTCTCCTCAATATACTACTTCATATATATATATATATATATATTTCATATACTCTTTACTTATTGTATTGTATATTGTGTATTCTATATTGTGTGTATTGTCTACTGTACATTGTATATAATTATTGTGTTGTGTAAGTATGTGTACATTTGATATGTAAATTGTGTTGTGCAAGTATGTTGTTTATTGTAATTGGCATATGTCTCGTCACTGTCATGACTGCTATGTTGTTCGGACCTGCACACAAGAATTTCACCTACTGGTGCACTTGTGTACATGGTAGTGTGACAATAAAGTGATTTGATTTGATATTACTCAGCTTTCACTGAAAAGCCTACTAAAAAAGACATAAAAGTATATACATTTTTACTAATATATTAAGGACATACATTTGAAAAACAGGATTTAAAATATGTTTATTTTTATTTACCATAACATAAATGCTCCACACCAGTAGGTGGCAGAAAATGCACCATTGGCTGGTTTGCCAACTGCCATAAAACAGTAAAGAAGAGAGAGTCAGAGACACATGCTGGCACACACACAAACTGTAACTGTGCACTGAAAAGCATACCTTCCACCCACTCCTAGAACTCCTACACTGGGTTCCAGTGAGAAGCATACAATGGAAGTGAATGGAGCCAATCTGTAAACATTAAAATACTCACCGTTTCAAAAGTATAGCTACAAAATGTAAACAATATGTGTGTTAACATGATATTAGTATGATAAAATTGCTTAACTTTTCTGTGTGAAGTTATAGCCAATTTTATAACTTAATTTCAATGATGATGTAATGTCAACAAACCCTAAAACGACTGCAAAAATGAAGATTTAAACATCTTTACAGCTCAAATAATACATGAGTTTCAACAGAAGAATTAATGAATTAGCTTCACATTTTTCCTTTAAACCCTCCAAAAAATTGGCCCAATTTACTTCCGTATTAAGTGCCTCACTGTAAATTCGATTTTTGATTTATTTTAAAGAAATGGACGGACGAGTCGAAATAACTTTGTGGTAATCGACATTATGACACAAATGCTGTAGATTTAGCTGTGTTGAGAATGCTCTCGGGAGGCTATTTTCAGTCATGCCAGTGCTTCTCCTGCCTACTTGAATGGGGAAAGACCAAAATCTCCTAAAGAGGATTAGGGTGGGATAATAGGGTTTAAAACAGTGTAACTGTGAATGCAAACTTTAATACAGTGAAAAAGACACTCTAATAGCATAACATAAATATATAAATAAAAATGTCCAACATTCTTTGAATGTCCATGTACTAAAATAAAATATTTGATGCCATGAGTGTACCTTCATTTAATATTACTATTATTTTGAATGGCCATGGAAAATGAAGCAATGTGATAACAAATTTACCTGGTCGCAAAAAGTAGTCCGTTAATTTATCTGATGAACTTTCACCTTTGGTTGATCCTTAATGCTTCACAGAGCTTCTGCGTGCTTCTAAATCACTTGCACTTTTATTAGCAACTGACACATAAGTGCCAGCTTTACATCTCATACATTCTGCTTCCCACGGATCTCGACCTGTACGAAAGCATGGACATTTTTTGAGCAAATCTTCTGTAAATATGCACTTTCGTTTGGGCATAGTTTCCACTCAGCTGTCATTTGTGCTACTGTAAAGCAACTGTTTGATGCCTAACACAATAGCGCTTTGCACGTTCGCGGAGAGATTGACAGGCAGAAATTTGGCCAACAGTTGCTGCAAGCCTCTTATAATCGACCAATTTGTGTGCGAGAAGGCAGGACTTACAAAGAGGGGTTAAAGCAATGCAAATATGCGTGCACATCATAATGCAACTAAAGCCGAATCCCCGGCCGGACGCTTTAAGTCACATCTTTGAGAGACAAAACAATACTTATCTACTTTTTAACTACAAATGTTAGCTTCCGTACATCTCTGTGAAGTGCGCTCAAGAGAGGGATGACGTTAGCTCGTTGGAAATGTTACGTGTCACGTTGAGGAGGAGGCAAGATGGGCATCATTGTTTGCAATAGAAACTTGCACAGAGCACAGACCAAGTGCCGTTCACAAACCAAAACATTTCAGAATAATTTCCAAATAATAATAATAAAAAAAAAACAATGACTCGCTTCCTGACTCCTCCACATGAAGCGTGACCATACCAACGAGCTTACATCATCTCTCTCATGAGCGCATGTCACAGAGATGTACGGAAGCGAACATTTGTAATTAAAAAGTATATAAGTATTGTTTTGTTTCTAAAAATAATCAGTCGTTTGGATTCAGAAGAACTGGAGTCATGTGGATTATTTTGATGCACCCTAAATATGCATTTTGGACCGTCAAACAATGGAATACATTAATGTGCATTGTATAGAGGCAGCCTGAAATGAAACCCTAAAAGTCTTAAATTCTGTTTTGATGAAGAAAGAAACTCATGTTGGATGGTCTGAGGGTGAGTAAATTATAAGCAAATTTTAATTTTTGTGTGAATTTATCCTTTAAGGGCTTACAGATATTCTGACATCAGCACAATATATGATAATGGCCATGTGAAATGTTCATGTTTTGAGCTCAATGTGTAAATTGTTTTTTAAAGGTCTCATAGAGAACCACCTGGTTATCCACCAGCTGAGGTGTAATGGTGTACTGAAGGGTATCAGAATTTTCAGAAATTGCTTCCCCAGCAGAATCCTCTATGGTAACTTCAAACAGAGGTAAACAGGACTGCGTGAAAATACGAATTCCTGTTGGAGGGTTATCTCGATGTAAAAATAAGAAGACTTTTGATCAATCTTCCACAGATACAAGGTGCTAATAATAGCTGCATCACTGCCTGGTTTGGGACTTGCACCGTTTCGGACCGCAAAGCCCTGCAGAGGATTGTGAGGACAGCTGAGAAGATCATCGGGGTCTCTCTTCCCTCCATCAAAGACATTTACAAAAAACGTCTCGGGTTACATGTGTAACCCTTGTTCCCTGAAAAAATTGGAAGGAAATGCTGCACTTGCTAAAAGCGCTTTGGGAACAATCCTACATGTTTGTGACCAGCTGAAATATGCGTGTAACACGTCAATGAACATTGACCGGAATTTATAGCCTCGGTTGGTGTAATCATTGGATGCACCTGTGACCGGGCTATAAATGGATGAGCCACCAGCGTGTCGTCAGATATTTTTTCTGAAGAGCAGTCCTGGGGCATCCCAGTGCGGCAAAGAAGCGCAGCATCTCGTTTCCCTTTTTTCAGGGAACAAGGGTTACACATGTAACCAGAGATGTTCCCTCACACAAAAAGCTTCACTAGGATGCTACGCTTGCTAAAACGCTTTGGGAACGAAATACCCACGCCGCCGCACTGGGTCTGTCCGGACCCCTACAGTTGTGAAGTGTGCTCACAAGAACACGAGAGGTCTCAGACGTGAGCTTGAGATGTCAACTCAAGGACGTAAGAGTCCGGAGTAGCAAGAACATCTAAACCCATAAAAACTGATGAATGTGTGGGGAGAGGAACAGCCTGGCGAATCACAAACTTTTCAGACATGAGCTTAAGATGTCGACTGAAGGACTTAAGAGCCCGGAGTAGCAAGAACATACAAACTATAAAATCTGATGAATGTGTGCGGAGAGGACCAGCCTGCCGCATCACAAACTTGCTGCAGAGGGAGCCCTCTAGCCAAGGCTTTAGAGGAGGCGACCCCTCTGGTGGAGTGAGCCCTGACACCTACTGGCGAAGCTTGACCGTGTGCCTCGTAGGCCAGGGCAATAGAATCCCTCACCCAGTGCAAAATAGTCTGTTTGGTAGCGGCCGCCCCCCTGTTGCGGCCCCCATGGCAGACAAATGATTTCTCTGACTTACGCCACTGGCTAATGCGGTGGACATAAGTCTGAAGGGCACGGACTGGGCAGAGTCCGTGAAGTCTTTCCTGCTCCGGCGTTAAAAACGGTGGGGAGCAGAAGGCTTCCAGAGTGACAGGATGTAGTGTTGAAAAAGGCACCTTAGGAAGGTAGTCAGGATGAGGATGCAGAATAGCTTTGGCCATACCTGGGACAAATTCTAAACAGGCCGGCAAAACAGACAGAGCCTGTAGATCCCCAATCCTCTTTAGAGAGGTGATCGCCGTAGCGGGGCATAGGCCTGTTGACAGTTTTACTTGCAGAAAGCCCTGTAAAATCTCACCCAGATTTGTTCCACTACCTCGGGGTGGAGTTACACTCCCCCGTAGGTATTTTTGGTCTGGACAGTAAATCTGCTCCCACATAAAGGTCATCCAGGGATATAAACAGCCCTGAGTGACAGGAGCTTGCCCTTGGCCCCAAGGAGAATACGACGTGCCAGAGATTCAGCTGACGTGAACATGGACCTCCTTGATGGTTTATGTAAGAGACTGCCGCTGTATTGCCCACCCGCACCAAGACATGACAGCCTCTGGAGGAAGTATTTCAGGGCCAGAAATACAGCCATCAACTCGAGACAGTTACTGTGACAACCGAGGTGACGACCCTCCCATTCCCTTGAGCTGGATAACCACTTAAGACCGCTACCCAGCCCATCAGGGAGGCACCTGTCATTAGCAGCCTGCAATGACAAGACGCACCTAGAGTGGGACCCAAGGTAAGAAACCAGGGTCTGAACCACATAGAAAGGGAACAAAGCACGTGGCGCGTAACCCTTATTAGCCCTAGGGGACTGGCCCTTGGATGAAATCCCCTGGCTTTTAGCCACAGCTGAAATGGTCTCATATGGAGAAGGCCCAAAGGGATCACCATGGACGCAGACGCCATGAGACCTAGTATTTGTTGATACTGCCCGAAGGCTTCCTTGCGCAGGTCTTTCAGTAGGTCAGCCTGGCAAGCCTGTAACACGGCCATGGTGTGCAGCGCAGCACCAGCCTGACCTGCCGCTTGATAAGCCCTTCCCACTAGCATGGAGGTAGTCCTTCATGGCTTAGTGGGGAGAGCGGGTTTCTTGAGTGATGATGCCGAAACCAGCGAGAGATAACCCGCAAGTGTCTCTTCGACCGGCGGCATCATTGAATACGCTCACGCCTTAGCACCCACGATAGTCAAATATAATGACGTCAAGGGCACGTAAACGTGAGAGGTAAAAGGCGTCCTCCACAAACGAGAAAACTCGTCGTGGAGGTCATCAAAGAAGGGAAGGGACTGATGAGGCGTTCCCTTTCCCTGGCCACCAGACAGAAATCTGTCCTCTAATTTGCAGTGTCTTGATCTTGATAGTCTAACTGTAGTCTGGCCACCGCACGAGTAACCACATCGAGTAACTCCTCAGAAGATTTTGAGTCGTGTTTGGAGTGCTCAGATGTGGGTACCTCAAAGTCCGCAGACTCAAGAGAATCACAGTCCCCCTCATGAACTGAAGAGGCGACGGAGCCCGCTTCAAGATCACGGGAAGGACCAGCCGGCTCTGGGGAGAGAGCCGAACCCGTCTCTCGCTCCTCAACCAGATCCATACTAGAGCCCCACAAATGAAGTGTGGGTGCCGGCTCTCGGAAGTAAGCAAGGCGAGCGCGAAGTATTTTGACCGAAAGTAGGTCGCAATGTGCGCACCCGCCCTGCCTCAACGCGAGAGCAGCATGCTCTTCCCCAAACAAACAAAACAAAACTGATGCGTGTCCCTGATAGAACTTTGACAGGGAAACACGCATCGTTTGTTTTGCTTCTCCGATATTTTTCCACCTTTTTCCTTTTCTTTTTATATAGAAAGAGGGAAAGAAGAAAAGGTTCACTGCGCACTGCCTAACAAATTCTAAATCCTAGCAGAGGAAAGAAAGTTTCTGACAGGCTTGTGAGACACACACACATGAATGCTCTGAAGAAAAGGATCTGACGACACACTGGTGGCACGTCCATTTATACCCGGTCACAGGTGCATCCAATGATTACACCAACCGAGGCTATACATTCCGGTCAATGTTCATTGACATGTTACACACATATTTCAGCTGGTCACAAACATGTAGGATTGTTCCCAAAGCGCTTTTAGCAAGCGCAGCATCCTAGTGATGCTTTTTGTAAAGGGAACACTGTATCCGCAAAGCAACCAGCATTGTGGACGACCACACACCCCTCACACAAACTCTTTACCCTCCTGCCGTCTGACAAGAGTTACCGAAGCATTCGGGCCCTCGCGGCCAGACTGTGTAACAGCTTCTTGCCCCAAGCCATCAGACTCCTCAATATTCAGAGACTGGTTTGACACACACACACGTGTCCTGAGTTGCTCTTTAATTACTGTCACTTTATAACTGTCTGCTACCTCAATAACTGATATGTGCATAGAACACTATCTCATAGTATGTTATGTTTACGTTTTTAGAAACGTAAACATAACATAACTTTTTGCACTACTGTGTACTGGTCGGCACTGCACGGTCTCTCACTGTGCCTATTGTCCTGTTCATTGTTAGAAAGTTCTTGTACTGTCCTGTACTTTTTGCACGTTTTCACGTGCACTTAATATAGGTATATATAAGCATTTTATTTAGTCTGTGTATTCTCATGTGGTCCAATGTTGTTTTTATGTAGCACCATGGTCCTGGAGGAACGTTGTCTCATTTCGTTGTGTACTGTACTAACTGTATATGATTGAAACGACAATAAAAAACACTTGACTTGACTGCCACTATTATCCCTGAGGGATAGTTTATTGACAACAAGAAAGCCTCTGAGAAACTCCTGGGATTCATCAATGTTAATCATGACAAGTATAGATTTGGGCACACAAATGTTCATATTCTGCATTAAAACAATTCAAAACCACGCTGTATGTTTTCACTTATGATTTAATATAACTCTGCATTATTGGGCTGAATTCAGGTGTTCTTCAAAGCTGGTCTTCTGTGAACTCGAAGAGATGCGTGATGAGATACTGGCTGCTCTAGTCACAATGACTCAGGCTCTTTGCCATGGTTACCTGATGAGGATTTAATTTGTGAAGATGATGGAGAGGAGGTTAGTTAAATAATTTATAAGATAGCTACAATTCTAACTGTGACAAGGGTAATTAATGACAAATAATTAACGGGGAGTCCATTTACACCATCCAATTCAATATCTGCCCATTCATGAACGTCAAACACTGATGAAGGTTTACAACATTAAGCCTCTAATGATGAGTGCTGAGACTGAGAAGGAGCTGTCAAACATGAAAAAGGACTATGCCATTTCTATAAAGAAAATCTAGCCAAGGCTAAAGACAAAATGAAAGAGCTTGTGGAGATGGTGGTAGCACTGCTGCAAGAGAAGAATAATCTGCAGCTTCAAGTAAGTATTCATTAATGAATTCACTCATATTTGACTGTGTAAAATATTAAAAATATGTTCTCCAATTATAAAGCAATCTTTTTTCCTCAAGAATCTGAGAATCTCTCAGATGCTGAGGAGAGGTGTGCAGATCTGATTAAGAGCAAATTTCAGCTTGATGCTAGACTTAAGAGACAACTGTGAGACTGGAGAATGAGGAAGAAATCAATGCTGAAATCACAGTCAAGAAGAGGAAACTGGAGGATGAGGAAGAAATCAATGCTGAAATCACAGTCAAGAAGAGGAAACTGGAGGATGAGGAAGAAATCAATGCTGAAATCACAGTCAAGAAGAGGAAAATGGAGGATGAGCCTGATTGATGATTTGGAGCTCACCTTGGCTAAAGTGGAACCCTTTCCACAGTGGAAACATTTTTGACAGATTTGATTTAATGTTTTATTTCAATTCTAATATGTACCTAACTTTTTGTTAAATAATATTAATTAGAACAAAAGTAAGTCATTTAGTATCCAACATCACACAGGTCAAGAACCTGACAGGGGAAATGGCAGCACAGGATGAAAGTATTGCCAAGCTTACAAAGGAGAATAATGCCCTCCATGAGGCACATCAGCAGACACTGGATGAGAGGAGGACAAAGTCAACACCCTGACAAAATCCTAGACAAAGCTTGAGCTACACAAAGTTGATGATGTGAGTTGTGATACAGAGTTATGATTAGGTTACTGAATATTTTAGTTTGAGCATTTTATAAACCAGCACTAGAAGAGGAGAGTAAACATTAAAGATAAAAAAGCATATTGCTAGTAAAACCATTATATGATAATGATAATAATAATTAAATGTGCACAGCTTGAGGATTCACTTGAACAAAAGAAGAAGCTATGCCTGGACCTTGAGAGAGCCAAGCTAAAGCTTGAAGGCGACCACAGAATCCATCCTGGACCTGGAGAATGACAAGCAGCAATCAGATGAGAAACTTGAAGGAGTGAGAATTCTTTCTAAATTATCACAATAATATTCAAGTTGTGGTTTATTTCAATTGATTAATTACATTTTCCCCCTTTTACACACAGGAAAGACTTTGAAACAAGCTAGCTGCTCAGCAAGGTTGAATATGAACAATCTCTGGGAGTTCAACTCCAGGAGATGATCAAGGAGCTCCAAGTATTTAATGGGATTCTTTTGAAACATTGTAAAAAATTGTATAATCGATAAAGTTTCACCAACTGCCCCTGTAGGCACGCATTGAGGAACTGGAGGAAGAGAATGAGGCTGAGCGTGCTGCTCGTGCAAAGGTGGAGAAGCAGAGAGCTGATCTCTCCGGGGAACTGGAGGAGATCAGTGAGAGGCTTGAGGAGGCTGGATGAGATGAATAAGAAGCGCGAGGCTGAATTCCAGAAGCTGTGTCATGATCTAGAAGAGGCCACCCTCTAGCATGAAGCCATTCATCAATGGAGATTGATGATCTCTCCAGCAACATGGAGGCTGTTGCCAAAGCAGAAGTGTTCAACAAAGAAATGCAAGATAACTAAATGAAAAAGTTCACACCCAGAAAGCAATCAATACTATTTTGACATCATTCTGAAAAGGTTTACATTTACAGGCAAATCTTGAGAAGATGTGTCGTACTGTTGAGGAACTCAAAGCAAATAATGTTGAGAATATTTGTCAGTTAAATGAATTCAGTGCTCAAAGAGCAAGAGAAGAGACTTCAAACGGAGAATGGTAATTATTATTATTTTGACTAATCTTCTGTTATCCAGGGCTTTCTTGTACATGAAAACCATGTCTCTTCGTTGTGGTCTTAGTTGTACTGGTACAATGGTCTCATCCTACAACCAATAATATCTATTAATACAGTTTTAACAATGTAAACAAATTCAGGCCATTGCTTGGGGGTGTGCTTACCTCCTGGGTCTTTCATCTAAATTTCCTCCTGTATGCAGATAATGCATGACCCCAGGACTTCCAAACATAACCACTCCCAAAATTCCCTTTGTTTATGTTTTCTCTGGTTTGGGTATTTAAGGGAATGTGACACATTGTTCAGGGGTCTGGAGTCAGTTTATCCCACACAATTGATGTGTGTAGTCTTAATATAGGAGTCTGTAAGACAGACCTCCAACACAGAAAACATGTGTAGTTTTTGTGTAATTGCAATTTGAATTTCTTATGTTTGATAAATGTTTGAATGGAATGCAACTTTGTTATTATGCTTGGTTAATTGATAGCTTTGAATTTGATTTATTATTTTAATTGGATTGTTTGAATGCATTACTTTTACCTGGTTAAATAAATTGTTACTTTTTGATTCATTCTGAAAGACTATTTTCTAGTATATTTCTTATTAGCTACAAATATATGGTCAGAGTTGGCGTAATTAAGCTACTTCAGAATGAACTCATTAGTTAAATATGTACTAAAAGGCTAAACAGCAAACTGAGAATCTATAAGGACTTAGCCAAGTAGAATTAAACGGGAATACTAAGAGTAGAACCGAGAATCTGTAAAACATAACTTAATTAAATGGTGAGTCAAGAATCTATATGAACTTAGCCAAATAAGACTAATGGATCAAGCAGAGAACCTATAGAGACTTAGTCTAAAACGTACTAATATCTGAAACCGATGAGTTTTGTAGTTAAAGGACCTACGTCCAGTCGGCACAGGACCCAAATAACATTGAAATGACAAATACAGTCTAGAAGAGAGAATTACTAAAATAAAGAAACAAAACTTAAATTCAGAGCATAGATGCATCAATGAGGTTTTTCATAATTGGAGTGAGATGAAATAAAGACAAGAATAAATTATAAGATAAATAAAACATGGTACTCAAATCAAATAATCAAAGTATTATTTAATGCGCACGATAAGACAGAACACACAGGAGACCTTCAGCCATGCTATTGGAGACCTTCAGCCATGCTATTAGAGGCCGCCATTGGACCGATAGGTGGTCTCCCACTTAAACTGTATATATTAGGCATGTAACGATTCTCATATTTCACGATACATATGATGCAAAGCCTCGCATTAAAATATTATTGGAAAAAAAAAACACCACCCACGAATGTTTTCTACACACATGCCAAAAGTTTGGAATAATGTACAGATTTTGCTGTTTTGGATGGAAATTGGTACTTCAATTCACCAAAGTGGCATTCAACCTATCACAAAGTATAGTCAGGACATTAATGATGTAAAAAAACAGCACCATCACTATTTGAAAAAAGTAATTTTTGATCATATCTAGACAGGCACCATTTCCAGCAGCCATCATGCTAAATTGCTAATTTGGTCCTAAAAAGACCCACTTTCCATTATATCAAACACTGCTGAAAGTTATTTGGTTTGTTAAATGAAGCTTAACATTGTCTTTGTGCTTGTTTTCTAACATTGACCTTAAGACTGGAATGTCTTAAGGTCAATGTTAGATCACAAATGGCAAAAAAGAAACAGCTTTTGCTAGAAACTCAACAGTCAATCATTGTTTTGAGGAATAAAGGCTATACAACGCTTGAAAGATTTCATACAAAGGTGCACACTACAGTCTTCAAAGACAAAGGATAACTGGCTCTAACAAAGACAGAAAGAGATGTGGAAGGTCAGATGTACAACTAAGCAAAAGGATAATTGCATCAGAGTCTCTAGTTTGAGAAATAGATGCCTCACATGTCCTCAGCTGACAGCTTCATTGAATTCCAACCGCTCAACACCAGTTTCATGTGCAACAGTAAAGAGAAGACCCAGTGGTGCAGACCTTATGGGAAGAATTGCACTGAAAAAAAGCCACTTTTGAAACAGAAAAACAAAAAGAATAGGTTAGTGTGAGCAAAGAAACACTGACATTGGACAACAGATAATTGTTGTTATGGATCTTAGAAGTGCCGACACGACAGCCACATCAATGGCAAGTGCTACAGGAAGCGTGGAGTGAAATGTCACCCGAGTATCTGGACACACTGTCAGTCATTGCTGCATGTGGAGGATTTTTTGATAAGAACTCTTTGAAGTAATTTAAGAAGTTCTGAACATATTTTTTCAAATTGTAATACCGGTAGTCATTTTTTATGTTATTAATGTCCTGACTATACATTTTGATCAGTTGAATGCCACTTTGGTGAATAAAAGTAGAAATTTCTTTCCATACGAGCCAAATCTGTACATTATTCCAAACTTTTGGCCACCAGTGTATGTGTATTTTAAATAATAAATGTCTGACATTGGCAACAAAAAGCAGAGCTCTATAATAAAGTAACTTAAACAATAGCACCACATTAATTTGTTTGATTGTAATGAGAAAAACTCACAATTGTCATGTTTTTCTTGAGAAAAATGTGTTTGTCTACACTCAAGTCATTTATGTTTTTGTACAGCACTTTTCACAATACACATTGTTTCAAAGCAGCTATATAGAAAATCATGCCTTAATGTATCAGCCCCCAGTGATCAAGCTTCTTTCAATGTTATTTCGTGGTTAAAAAAAGAAAAACTAGAGAGGAACTTGACCTCTGTCGTGTTTGTCGTTAATGTGGGTATCTTTCTGTGTTTGCAGGCTTCTCAAATTGGTGTAGACAAACTCACAGCCACCCGAGCTACATAATTGGCTGTCACTTAAGATTGATAATATCCCTACTCTCATCTTGCCACACATCCTCTTTTATATGGATAATGTAGATTCATCAGTATCAGATTTAGTCAATATGATTATTCTTATGGGTAAATATCATATTCATTGCAGTAAGTGGAGATGTTCTAAGCCTTCCTTTGTTTGGTTTATAAATGATTTTAAATTGTTTTTTACCCCACTGAAAAAGATCAAATCTACTAAAATCGCAAGGAAAATGTGTAGAGACATATCTAGGAAATTACTTTTTTGATTAATCTCCCCTTGTGTGCCGCTCCAAATGTTATTTTTATTTTCTTTAGCCTTTTTGCTTTTGACTTGTGTAGTTTGAAATAGATCTCCCTCTTTGGTTTGTTTTTGTTGTTTTATGCTTGGTTAATACTTTTGTATATTGACAACGTTTGTATATATGCATGTATATTTTCTTTTCCCTACAAGAGTTTGTATGTTGATTTTTTTTGTTAATATAAAAAAAAAAAAAAACCTCACAGCCACACCAGGCTTCATGCTTATGGTGTGTCTTTATTCTCAAACCACACCTCTTTTAAGAGGACCATGTGATCATACACAACTGAAACTCATTACACACAACCTCTGGTTTTACGATATATATATATGTGTGTGTGTAATATATATATGTGTGTATATATATATATATATATATATATATATATATATATATATATATATATATATATATATATATATAATTATAATTTTTGCCCTCTTCCCCGTTTCATTTTTCATGTAAACATTACCGGCATATAACGTGTGCACAAGTGTTGTAGTCGTACCCGTTTACTTTTCAACGTCAAAAGAAGAGAATAATAAGTGTCATGTAATCGTGGGTTTCTTACCTTGTCAGATTTTTGAATAAGCTAGTTTTTGATACGTACGAGTGTTTTGTTCATTGTCATGCTCCGTGTCGTCTGGGAGAGGCTGGCTGTTGAATGCAACTTTGCTGCTGCTGCTGTTTCTGCTTCGCAAATCCACCGATTTGTGTAACGATGTTGGCGTAAATAAAACGACATGTTTGATGTACTGTAACACCGGGACATGACGCCGTTGTTTGGTAAATTCGTCAAGCTGTAACGCTACAATCTACTTGGCGTTTGCCATCGATCTTCTCACCTGTACTGTAAGTGTTGCTCTGTTTTCCTGTGAGCGCTCCGCGCCCCACCATCGTGGAGGAGATAGTTTTGCAGCTCTCGTGTTGCGCTGCTTGGTTTTAATTCATTAACCATAAATTAAAAACCATTTGATCTGAAGGCCTATTCTTAAATGTTTGAGAATTTTATATATATATATATATATATATATATAAAAAAAAAATAATATATATATATATATATATATATATATATATATATATATATATATATATATATATATATATATATATATATATATATATATATATACTGTGCCAACATATTAATTTATTTAATTCCAAAACTAATATTGTATTTTTTAATTTTTTTTAATTAATGACTTTGGCCAAATAATAAAGAAAAGCAGTCAACATGTGCCCAGCATGGTATGGGAACACCTTCAGCCCTGTTTAAATGGCACCCCAGTGTGATCTTCAAGAGGTTGGTTGAGAAAATCCTAAGAGTACATTTCTTCAAATTCTAGGCTAATGTTGTCTATGAAGATGCTCAAACAAAAGTTTTGATTAATTTTGGATTTTATTATTTATTTATTTATTTATTTTTTGTCACAAAATAATTCCCACAGATCCAGTTCTGTTATTCCATAGTTTTGATTACTATTATTCTAAAATGTAAAACAATAAATAAATAAATAAATAAATGAGCAAGTGACCCTAAACTTTGACTGGTAGTGTAAATATTTACATATCAGCACACAATTTGCTTGTTAGTGATTTTACAGTATAGAACAGTCACAATGCAAACATTTTTTAAAACTTTGCATTTTTGTATAGTTGTATTGTTAGACATAAAGATTGAAAAAGAGGCTATAAAAACAGATTCTGTGAATGTTCAGTTAAAGGAATAGTTCTCCCAAAAATGAAAATTTGCTGATAATTTAATCACCCTTAGGCCATCCAAGCTGTATATGACTTTCTTTATCACAACAGGTAATAAGATTTTTAGGAAAGTCTGTGATACTTTCCTAAAAATCTTATTACCTGTTGTGATAAAGAAAGTCATATAGCTTCATCCAATGCCAGTGAATGGACACCCATTTTTGATGGTCCAAAAAGCATATTTAGGCAGCATCAAAGTAATACACACGACTCCAGCCAAACAATAAATGTCTTCTGAACTGAAACGATTGATCATTTTAAGAAACAATTCAATAATTCTATACTTCTGAATGAATATGTTTCCCTTCCGCCCTGTTACTGCTCTTGCAACACGATTATGTCATGCAAGAGGTTGTAAACTCACCCCTCTCGTGAATGCACATTCCAGAGCTGGGTGAAAGTGACATTTTTAAGTTAAAAAGTATAGATGTATGTGACAGGGCGGAGGGCAGGGCCGGGTCATGATGTTACACACCCGGCCCCTAATCAGGCTAATCAAGCCTCAGAGAGGGATAAAGGCTGACTGGAGACTGCAGTGGGAGAGAGAGATTTACGGGTAGCTGTTGTGTTTGTCTTTTTGCTTAGTTCTTCATTAAAATATTATTTATATCGTCAAGCCGGTTCTCACCTCCTCCTTTCCATTAACCCCTTTACAATGTATTTAGCATTTCATATCTTTTAAATCATATGTTACACATAAAAATATATAACTGAAGTTAGAGTTTTTGAAATTAAATATGTGGCATTGTTTGTGTTTTTGAGTTAGCCTACACTTAAATTACATGCTATCACGATAACATGATAGGTTTTTGCTCAGGCATTACAAACGGTTACCCCCATAGGGACTCAATATACCGGGCGGACTCAATTTATCATGACACCGGCTATCTGGATTGCTTATATTTACTGTTTATGCTTTGTTACACATTATTCAATTTGCTGTTCTTTCATGTCAGTTTTAGTCCAAGTTCCCCTAAAATAAAAAAAATTAAAAACACTGTTATATCAAAATACTCTAATTTCTGGATTTAGTTGTTTGTGTATGTGCATTGATAGGTGCTATGGTTATCCCAACTCACTACATCCCATTCATTCATGCAGTAGTTTACAACTCCCCATTAATCACACAGAAATATGTTTGTGATAGGCTAGCCCTCAGCGAGTTTGTGTTAATAATAATGTTATGTCGGATTGCTTGGTTCTAGATACTGGGGTACCGCAGGGATGTGTACTGTCTCCAATACTTTTTTCCGCATACATAAATGAACTGAAGTGCAATGACGATAACCTTACCCTTATAAAATATGCCGATGATATAGCATTGGTCTCATGTCATTGGTCTCTTCTGACATTTCTGTCAGAAAGAAATGAACTGCACCTCATATTTTGAGTACATCGACAGTATCATCCGTTGGTTTGAGAGTAGTTCTTTACATCTTAATATCGAAAAGACAAAAGAGTTATGTTTGAGAAATCAATCAAGAAGAGTAGATACTGCATCTGAATATAAACCAGTTGTCATAAAAGAAAGAACTGTAGAGCAAGTCTCGAATTTCAAATATTTGGGTACAATTATAGATGAGAAACGTAATTTTGAAAGTAATGTGGAGTATATTCATAAAAAAGCACGACAACGCCTGGGTCTCCTTAGGAAACTGAGAAGCTTCAATGTTAGTCAGCAGACCCTTAACTATGTTGTATCGATCAATGATTGAGAGTATTCTCACATATAACATTATTTTATGGTACAACAATCTAACACTGACACAAAAGAACAAACTCTCACAAATAATCAATCAAGCAAATAAGATTACTGGACAAAAACAACAGCCACTACAGAGCTTGTTCGATCATTTTATGGGAAAAATGGCAATTGCAATTTTTAAAGATAACACTCACCCTCTTCACTCTGCTTTTGAATTGCTCCCATCTGGACGTAGACTAAAAATACCCTTGGCTAGAAAAAATCTCTACAAAAGATCGTTTCTTCCTATGGCAGTGATTATCTTAAATCGTACAGTGTTTTAATTGAAATAATAGAGCGACTGCTAATATTTTAAAATTTTTCTTTTTTACATTGTTTAACAGTATTATTTTTTGTATTTGTGTTGTTGATATGTGATGTGTCTTATGTTATAGTGTCAAAGAAAAAATTCCGCTCTGTGAAAACAGACTGGACAATAAAGTAAAGTAAATAGGCTATATAATTTAACATTTATTAATTTAACTCAAAATTGAATCGCCATTTATTCAGTTGCAACGTGTGTTTCTCTGACCTCTTCCTGCTTCCAGTGAATCTTCCTAGGAGAGGCATGTCCTACTGAACCCCTTTTTTGGGCTAAGGAGTCCATTTTACCAGTAGGAGGAAGCATTGCATTTATTGTAGCCTTAGTGTTTGAGTTTTAAATGTATGCGTATTTGTATGTGAATTGCTCTTGATTTCCTATCAATTTGATAACGTTTGTTTAGGTAAATTTGTTTTGGTTTCATTTACTTTCACTCCCCATTAAATGGTTTAGACCCTCAATTGAGGTGGGAAATGTTTTCTATTTGAGTCATTCTGCTTTTGACCATGGGAAGAGAGGAGGGAAAGCCCCTGTCTGAGTGTCTTTTTCTATTTTTCTATACATGTAAATGAGCACCCTGATCACAATAAAAACACCTTTTTGGATTATTCCTGTGAAACCTGTGCCTTCCTATCACCTCCCCTTGACCCTTTCCGGGACCCAATACGACAAGGTTGCACTTAGCGGCAAAACAGTTCCATGTCTAATGTTTCTTTTTAGATTCTTTACTGAAGCATTATGTTCCTGCAGTGCCTTTGGAATTTGATGTAGGCTATACTCAGTACTTGACTGAAAATTTGTGACAAAGACATGTTTGACGACTAATTGCAACAATGCAATATAACTGTGTTAATCTCATGCTGAGTGTTCTGTGTTAACTCTAAATAACTGATTGGATCTCCTCTCTTTTAAATTTTGAATGCTACACACTTTAAAATCCCTGTTTTTTTCCACTCACAAATTTCACAATAGTGAGACTGACTACAATCACCCAAGAACACATTTATGGAATATTTATAATTCACTCTAAGTTTTACGCTCCCCTAGGTAGCTCAAATCTATAGGCCAAATGATGATGTACTGAACTTAAATTGCGATGAACCAACCTTCTCCTTAGGACAGAGCTTGATTTTTGTCTTATGACATACAGTTTTTATCTACTAACTACACCTATGTGAGCAGAAACTATACATTGTCTATTTGTATAAAAACAGCCATAGGCTACTTGTACCCTTACTGACTGTGATTAACAATCATCTTGAAAGAAAAACATGATTCCCTGCTGTTAAATAAGAAATTAATGATCTAGCCTAATAATTACATCAACTAAACCCTAGAACAGCATTATTTAATTCAACATCATTTGTAGTTTAATCATAGTCTTTGTCTGAAAAAATCCTTCCAGTGCACGACAACGTTCGCTCCCAAAACATTCCCACAATGCACCATAAAAACCAGGGAGCATCATTGCTCACTATGTCCTTTAATGGAAACATCGCTATACCTTCTGAAGTCTTTTGATTCAATAGAAGACGAGCACAAGTGTAAAACTATAAACTCAAAGCCTTATTTTCTCTTTAAAATAGATGTTGTTTGTAATGTATTTCATCCATAATGAATATGAAAGGGCAACAATATTAGAGTTGTTAGAAGAAGGATTACCAGTGCCAGAATTCAAGCTCACGATATACTGATTCACGACATAGGGAGTTAGGGAACTGATTGAGGAACATGGAGTGACATAAAAGAGACATGAGAGAGATACAGTATAAATGGAAACATTGCAGTGTTGCTGACATGGCAAATGACTGAAACACTGAATCTTTCCCCTTGTTGGGTGATAAAGTCAAATCATTCCAATCATCAAAAGCATTAGTTGGCACAAGGTATAAATAGATACCCATGTCATACACTGGGAGTGAACTTTTATAGTGTATTGCATGTCAAATATTTTACATACCTTTTTTTTTTTTGCGGCTTGCCTGTTATAGTAAGTGTGTGTGCTTGTGATAAAAATAGAGATCTTAAATGTGTCATTTTTGTTTCTAATAAAGATCTAAAATTCCAATTTGAAAAATAATTCCTCACTAATTAAAAGCCATGGCATGCATACCCCCCTTTCTGGGTTCTGTAAATGAAAATTATTTTTCTTGGTAGTCAAGTTGATCTGAATAAGTATAAATGTAAATACCGTAGATATTAAAATATGATTATAACTACGTATTAAGCTTGGTTGTACTGAATTTATCACTTGTTATTTAATGTGAAGACTTTATTAAACTATTTCGTTTTGTGCAGATATTAACACCCAAGTTGACAAATGTCATACCTTTATCATACCACGGGTGTCATTACCGAAAGGCTTTCAAATCTGTTTCTAAATGTGAATGCTCAGCATCTTACCATACATTAAGACTCTAATGCGTGTCTATACATAGCATTTAAATATAGTATATATAGCATGTGCTTAGTGTGTGTCACGTTCCTGTGTTGTCTGTCCTGTGTTTTCTGTTTCACTCAGCACGTCACATTCCTTGTCACGTTCCTTGTGGTCCGGTCCGTGTTTTCACCAGTCATTGTCTAGAAAGCTACACTTCCCAACTCTCCTTGCCCTCACCACCTGCCAGTACTCACTCATTGTTTTCACCTGCGTATCGTTTAGTTCCATCACCTCTGTGTATATAACCCTGTTTATTTCTCCATTCCCCTGTCGGTCTTTAATGTTTGTGGATGCTTGTTTCCGTGCTCTCCGTCATTGTTTCTCCTACCCATTAAACCCTTCTAATGTCTTTCGTGTTGGTTTTGTAGTTTTGCTTTATTTTTCCCCATCGCGGGTATTTCCTTTGTTCTTGTAGTGTTTGTTTCCTTTTGTTTTATTTCAAATAAAGAACCGCTGCACCTAGATCCTCGCTCCTTGTCTGCCTTCACCTACATTCGTGACAGAAAGACCGACCAAAAATGGATCTAGCAGCGGTTTTTACCGAACTGGCCCAGGCAGAATTGACCGTTCGCGAGTACTCACATCTCTTCTCCACGGTCGCCATCTACACCGGGTTCGATGACGCTTCCCTGAAATCCATCTACTGGGTCGGGTTACCATCATGCCGGCGGAGGGAAGCGCCGGAATCCGGAGAGCACACATGGAGGGAGTATGTGAGTCTCGTTGTGAAGAAACTCGCTGCCGAGGAACCACCCCTCTTGATTCTGGCTTTCGAGCCAGAGCCCACGCCTGCCACGGTCAACGAGCCAGCGCCCACGCCAGCCACGGTCAGCGAGCCAGCGCCCACGGTCAGCGAGCCAGCGCCCACTCCAGCCACGGTCAGCAAGCCACGGTCAGCGAGCCTGAGCCCACGCCAGCCACGGTCAGCGAGCCTGAGCCCACGCCAGCCACGGTCAGCGAGCCTGAGCCCACGCCAGCCACGGTCAGCGAGCCAGCGCCCACGGTCAGCGAGCCAGCGCCCACTCCAGCCACGGTCAGCAAGCCACGGTCAGCGAGCCTAAGCCCACGCCAGCCACAGTCAGCGAGCCTGAGCCCACGTCAGCCACGGTCAACGAGCCAGCGCCCACGCCAGCCACGGTCAGCGAGCCTGAGCCCACGCCAGCCACGGTCAGCGAGCCTGAGCCCATGCCAGCCACGGTCCGCGAGCCTGAGCCCAGGCCAGCCATGGTCAGCGAGCCAGCGTTGCCAGCCTCGTCCGCCCGGAGGAGGAGAAAAGGAAAGGCCTCTGCCCTCCAGCTTCTGCCTACCTCTGCCAAGCAGCCAGCGCCAGTAGCCTCGACCGTCCCAGAGCCAGCGCCAGCAGCCATGACTGTCCAAGAGCCAGCGCCTCCCGAGCCTTCCAGGGCTCCGCCTCTCAAGTCTCTCGAGTCTTCCAGGGCTCCTCCTCCCGAGCCTTCCAGGGCTCCGCCTCCCAAGTCTCTCGAGTCTTCCAGGGCTCCTCCTCCCAAGCCTCCCAGGGCTCCGCCTCTCAAGTCTCTCAAGTCTTCCAGGGCTCCTCCTCCCAAGCCTCCCAGGGCTCCGCCTCTCAAGTCTCTCGAGCCTCCCAGGGCTCCGCCTCCCAAGTCTCTCGAGTCTTCCAGGGCTCCTCTCGAGCCTCCCAGGGCTCCGCTCCTCAAGCCTCTCGAGTCGTCCAGGGCTCTGCCTCGAGTCACTCGAGTCTTCCAGGGCTCCGCCTCGAGTCACTCGAGCCTTCCAGGGCTCCACCTCTCAAGCCTCTCGAGCCTCCCAGGGCTCCGCCTCTCAAGCCTCCCAGGGCTCTGCCTCTCGAGCCTCCCAGGGCTCCGCCTCTCGAGCCTTCCAGGGCTCTGCCTCTCAAGCCTCTCGAGCCTTCCAGGGCTCCGCCTCTCAAGCCTCTCGAGCCTTCCAGGGCTCCGCCTCTCGAGCTTCCCGAGCCTCCCAGGACTCTGCCTCTCAAGCTTCTCGAGCCTTTCAGAACTCCGCCTCTCGAGCCTTCCAGGGCTCCGCCCCTCAAGTATCTCGAGCCTCCCAGGGCTCCGCCCCTCAAGTCACTCGAGTCTTCTAGGGCTCCGCCTCTCGAGCCTCCCAGGGCTCCGCCCCTCAAGTCACTCGAGTCTTCTAGGGCTCTGCCCCTCAAGCCTCTCGAGCCTCCCAGGGCTCTGCCCCTCAAGCCTCTCGAGCCTTCCAGGACTCCGCCTCCAGAGCCTCTCGAGTCTTCCACGGCTCCACCTCCCGAGCCTCCTACGGCTCCGTCTCCCGGACCTCCTACGGCTCCGCCTCCCGGGCCTCCTGCGGCTCCGCCTCCCAGGCCTCCCGAGCCTCCTAAAACTCGGCCCCCAGAAACTCCAGAGCCTACCAGGTCTTTGCCTCTGAAACCTCCCATGGCTTTAATGTTTGTGGATGCTTGTTTCCGTGCTCTCCGTCATTGTTTCTCCTACCCGTTAAACCCTTCTAATGTCTTTCGTGTTGTTTTTGTAGTTTTGCTTTATTTTTCCCCATCGCGGGTATTACCTTTGTTCTTGTAGTGTTTGTTTCCTTTTGTTTTATTTCAAATAAAGAACCGCTGCACCTAGATCCTCGCTCCTTGTCTGCCTTCACCTACATTTGTGACAGAAAGACTGACCAAAAATGGATCTAGCAGCGGTTTTTACCGAACTGGCCCAGGCAGAATTGACCGTTCGCGAGTACTCACATCTCTTCTCCACGGTCGCCATCTACACCGGGTTCGATGACGCTTCCCTGAAATCCATCTACTGGGTCGGGTTACCATCATGCCGGTGGAGGGAAGCGCCGGAACCTGGAGAGCACACGTGGAGGGAGTATGTGAGTCTCGTTGTGAAGAAACTCGCTGCCGAGGAACCACCCCTCTTGATTCCGGCTTTCGAGCCAGCGCCCACGCCTGCCACGGTCAGCGAGCCAGCGCCCACGCCAGCCACGTTCAGCGAGCCAGCGCCCACGCCAGCCACGGTCAGCGAGCTAGCGCCCACGCCAGCCACGGTCAGCGAGCCAGCGCCCACGCCTGCCACGGTCAACAAGCCTGAGCCCACGCCAGCCATGGTCAGTGAGCCAGCGTTGCCAGCCTCGTACGCCCGGAGGAGGAGAAAAGGAAAGGCCTCTGCCCTCCAGCTTCTGCCTACCTCTGCCAAGCAGCCAGCGCCTGTAGCCTCGACCGTCCCAGAGCCAGCAGCCATGACCGTCCAAGAGCCAGCGCCTCCCGAGCCTTCCAGGGCTCTGCCTCTCAAGTCTCTCGAGCCTCCCAGGGCTCCTCCTCTCGAGCCTCCCGAGCCTTCCAGGGCTCCGCCTCTCGAGCCTCCCAGGGCTCCGCCTCTCAAGTCTCTCGAGTCTTCCAGGGCTCCTCCTCCCGAGGAGGAGCCCCTCTCAGCTCCGCCTCCGGGACCTGTCCCTGTCCCGAGGCCGCCTCCCAGGCCTCCTGAACCTGTCCCTGTCCCAAGGCCGCCTCCCAGGCCTCCTGGACCTGTCCCTTTCCTGTGGCCGCCTCCCAGGCCTCCTAGACCTGTCCCTGTCTTGTGGCCACCTCCCAGGCCTCCTAGACCTGTCCCTGTCTTGTGGCCGCCTCCCAGGCCTCCTAGACCTGTCCCTGTCTTGTGGCCGCCTCCCAGGCCTCCTAGACCTGTCCCTGACTTGTGGCCGCCTCCCAGGCCTCCTGAACCTGTCCCTGTCCTGTGGCCACCTCCCAGGCCTCCTGAACCTGTCCCTGCCCCTTGGACTGCCCTCTTGCCCTCTGTGTCCCCTGGACTTCCTGATTGCCCCTTGTGCCTCCTTGGTTTGTCTCTGTGTCCCTTGTGCCTCCTTAGTCTGTCTTTGTGTCCCTTGTGACCCCTTCGGTCTGTTTATTCTTCCCCGCGTCTAGCCCCCCTCTCCTGGAACTTTTGTTTGTTTTTTCTATTTTTTTGTTGTTGTTTAGGACCGTCTGGAATCCGGTCCTTTTGAGGGGGGATTATGTCACGTTCCTGTGTTGTCTGCCCCGTGTTTTCTGTTTCACTCAGCACGTCACATTCCTTGTCACGTTCCTTGTGGTCCGGTCCGTGTTTTCACCAGTCATTGTCTAGAAAACTACACTTCCCAAAACTCCTTGCCCTCACCACCTGCCAGCACTCACTCATTGTTTTCACCTGCGTATCGTTTAGTTCCATCACCTCTGTGTATATAACCCTGTCGGTTTTTAATGTTTGTGGATGCTTGTTTCCGTGCTCTCTGTCATTGTTTCTCCTACCAGTTAAACCCTTCTAATGTCTTTCGTGTTGTTTTTGTAGTTTTGCTTTATTTTTCCCCATTGCGGGTATTTCCTTTGTTCTTGTAGTGTTTGTTTCCTTTTGCTTTATTTCAAATAAAGAACCGCTGCACTTAGATCCTCGCTCCTTGTCTGCCTTCACCTACATTCGTGACAGTGTGCAAGTTGGCCTCAATATAAGTGTGAAGTAGATCACAACCAGCCTCAGAGGAGACTAGAGGGGTTCCAGTTTTTGGTAAGATGCTCAAGCAATTTGCTATTGATAATGATTTTGACCTGAGATTGTAAAAAAAAAAAAATAATAATAATAATAGTAACATTACAGCCGTTAGACAGAATAAACCTTTTGATAATATATTATTAACTTGAAATCTATTTTTTTATGATATACTGTAAATACAATTAAAATGCTCTGGTGTTTAAAGTGTACATATATTACATGCACATGCAGAGTTACATCCTATGACTAAATGTAATTTTTGTGTAACTGTATTTTTGACTGATCTGTAGAAGTTTCATCTGGTCTCTAGGAGAAGGAAGGTAGGTAGCCCATACTTTACATTGCTGAATTGAACATGCAAATGGATATTAGCAGACATTTGCATTTGAGTAATAAACAGCTAAACTATGTAAGACTCTTTGTTAATAAGGTGTATGAATTGTATATTTGATTGCTATAGTGATTCTTTTCCCATTTTTAGTAAGCCGCCACCATGAGTACGCACAAAACAAGCCAGACACTTCTTCATTGGTGTGCTGGATATTGCTGGCTTTGAGATCTTTGATGTAAGACTTTTGTTTTGTAAACAAATTTAATGGGAGTTCACTCATATTCAGTTTTTAGTAAATATTTTATTCTCTCCAGTTCAACAGCATGGAGCAACTGTGCATCAACTTTACCAATGAGAAACTGCAACAGTTCTTCAACCACCACATGTTTGTGCTGGAACAAGAGGAGTACAAGGAGGGCATTGTTTGGGAGTTCATTGACTTCGGTATGGACTTGGCTGCTTGTATTGAGCTCATTGAGAAGGTTTTTACTGGCTTAATTGTAAATTTTTATAATTTACCATTCTTCAAAATTGCATTTTTTTTTTTAAATAATACTCTTTAATCATTTACAAATAGCCCATGGGTATCTTCTCCATCCCTGAAGAGGAGTGCATGTTCCCCAAGACTTCAGACGCGTCCTTCAAGAACAAGCTGTATGATCAGCACCTTGGCAAAAACCAAGCCTTCCAGAAACCAAAGCCTGCCAAAGGCAAAGCTGAGGCCCACTTCTCTCTGGTTCACTACACTGGAACTGTGGATTACAACGTTGCTGGCTGTGGATTACAATGTTGCTGGCTGGTTGGACAAGAACAAGGATCCACTGAATGAGTCTGTTTTGCAGCTCTACCAGAAGTCTTCTGTCAAACTTCTGGCCACTCTCTACCCACCTGTTGTTGAGGGTAAGTATATTCATTGCAAGTGCATATTTAAAATATAGCTCTGTCAGGATCACTTTTTTCAAATAATATCTTACATCTAAAATCAGAGTGGGGAGAGCAGCAATTCACTGCAGAATTGCATTACTTGGTACCACAATTTCACAAATGTGCTTTCAGAAAAGAAGTGGATCTGGGGATGGAGGGGAGGTGTTAAAGCAACCTGGGGCAATGCAATAGAAAGGCAGCTTAAGAATAAGGAATGGAGAATGGACTTAAAAAGAATTGCTCTGATATTTGTTACCAACATATTTCAGTTGACCGCAAAGATTGACTGTAGTTGCCTGCCTGAATTTATGCAATGCTTAATCATTATTGAATTACACAATCTAGGTTATTATTTCAATGTTTGTGCAGAAACTGGCGATGGCAAAAAGAAGGGTGGTTCCATGCAGACTGTGTCCTCCCAGTTCAGGGTATGTATAGAGGATGCTAAACCTGAGATGACAACAATATTGCAGTGTTTGAAAGAAAATTAGAAAACATCTTTATATTTTCCTCAGGAGAACTTGGGCAAGCTCATGACAAATTTGAGGAGCACTCATCCTCACTTTGTGCGTTGTCTGATTCCCAATGAATCCAAGACTCCAGGTAGAGTAATAAAGGGCTTAAAGATATTCTGACATCAACACAATATATGATAATGATCACATGAACTGTGCATGTACCAACCTTAGGATGCAAATTGTTCTGTACAGGTCTCATGGAGGACTTCCTGGTTATCCACCAGCTGAGATGTAATGGTGTACTTGAAGGTATCAGAATCTGCAGAAAAGGTTTCCCCAGCAGAATCCTCTATGGTGACTTCAAACAGAGGTAAATTGGACTGCATGAAAATACTACTCCCTGTAGGAGGGTTATCCCAATGCAAAAATATGAAGCATTTTGTTAAATCTACCACAGATACAAGGTGTTGAATGCCAGTGTTATCCCTGAGGGACAGTTTATGGACAACAAGAAAGCCTCTGAGAAACTCTTGGGATCCATCGATGTTAATCATGATGAGTATAGATTTGGGCATACAAAGGTTCATATTCTGAATGAAAAAAATAAAAGATTCAATAACCACGCTGTATGTTTTCAGCTATGATTTAAATCAATTCTGCATTATTGTGCATGAATTCAGGTGTTCTCCAAAGCTGGTCTTCTGGGTGTTCTTGAAGAGATGCGTGATGAGAAACTGGCGGCTCTGGTCACAATGACTCAGGCTCTCTGTCGTGGTTACCTGATGAGGAGAGAGTTTGTGAAGATGGTGGAGAGGAGGTTGATTATATAATTAATAAGGATGTCTACAATAATAATTGTGACAAGAGTAAATAATTATATTTATGACATTTATTGACAAAATAATTCACAGGGAGTCAATTCATACCATCCAATACAACATCCGCTCATTCATGAACGTCAAACACTGGCCATGGATGAAGGTTTACTACAAGATTAAGCCTCTGCTGAAGAGTGCTGAGACTGAGAAGGAGCTGGCAACCATGAAAGAAGATTTTACAAAATGCAAAGAAGATCTTGTCAAGGCTGTAGCTAAAAAGGAACTTGAGGAGAAGATGGTAGCACTGCTGCAAGAGAAGAATGATCTGCAGCTTCAAGTAGCCTGTAAGTGAATGGAGGAAAACATTCATTTGTATTTCATTAGAAACATCAGATACAGTAGGCAATGAGCACAAGCTTTTAACACAATGTTAATCTTGACTTTTTCATATTTTGCTACCATAAAATAGGAATCTGAGAATCTTTCAGATGCTGAGGAGAGGTGTGAGGGTCTGATCAAGAGCAAAATCCAGCTTGAAGCTAAACTCAAAGAGACAACTGAGAGACTGGAGGATGAGGAGGAAATCAATGCTGAACTCACAGCCAAGAAGAGGAAACTGGAGGATGAGTGCTCTGAGCTGAAGAAAGACATCGATGACCTGGAGCTCACATTGGCTAAAGTCGAAAAGGAGAAACATGCTACTGAAGATAAGGTTTGTGACAGAGTTGATTTCATATTTTATGACATTTTAATTGCACCTAAATTTTGTTCAAGAATATTAATTATAACAAAAGGAAGTAATATAGTATCGAACATCACACAGGTCAAGAACCTGACTGAGGAAATGGCAGCACAGGATGAGAGCATTGCCAAGCTTACAAAAGAGAAGAAAGCCCTCCACGAGTCACATCAGCAGACTCTGGATGATCTCCAGGCAGAGGAGGATAAAGTCAACACCCTGACCAAAGCCAAGACGAAGCTTGAGCAACAAGTTGATGATGTGAGTTATTATTTCAACATGTCCTTAATTCTTTAAATTTACATATGTGCTTTGGATGTTTATTTATTGTTTTCCCATAGCTTGAGGGTTCCCTTGAACAAGAGAAGAAGCTCCGGATGGATCTTGAGAGAGCAAAGAGAAAGCTTGAAGGAGACCTTAAATTGGCCCAGGAGTCCATTATGGACCTGGAGAATGACAAGCAGCAATCTGAGGAAAAACTGAAGAAGTAAAAACATGAAATAATTTGAAATTATTTTTGTGTTTTATTGTTTTATGTATGTTATTGTTTTACAAACAAGTTATTATTGAAATCCCACAGGAAAGACTTTGAAACAAGCCAGCTCCTCAGCAAGATTGAGGATGAACAATCTCTTGGAGCTCAACTCCAGAAGAAGATCAAGGAGCTTCAGGTATTTGGAATTTTTTTGATCTTTTTTGGTTACATTGTTATTTGTTTAAAAAAAATCGAGATCAGAAATTAATTAATTACTTGCCCCTGTAGGCTCGCATTGAAGAACTGGAGGAAGAGATAGAGGCTGAGCGTGCTGCTCGTGCAAAGGTGGAGAAGCAGAGAGCTGATCTCTCCAGGGAACTTGAAGAGATCAGTGAGAGGCTTGAGGAGGCTGGAGGAGCAACGTCTGCTCAGATTGAGATGAATAAGAAGTGTGAGGCTGAATTCCAGAAGCTGCGTCGTGATCTTGAAGAGGCCACCCTCCAGCATGAAGCCACTGCTGCTGCCCTCCGCAAGAAGCAGGCCGACAGTGTGGCTGAGCTGGGAGAGCAAATTGACAACCTCCAGCATGTCAAGCAAAAGCTTGAGAAGGAGAAGAGCGAATACAAAATGGAGATTGAGGATCTCTCCAGCAACATGGAGGCTGTTGCCAAAGCAAAGTATGCAACAATGAAATTCAAGATCATTTAATGAAAAATTCCACACCCAGAAAGTAATCCAGAAGATTTTGACAACATTCTGAAAATGTTTACATTTACAGGCAAATCTTGAGAAGATGTGTCGTACTGTTGAGGATCAACTTAGTGAACTCAAAGCCAAGAATGATGAGAATATTCGTCACTTAAATGACCTCAGTGCTCAAAGAGCAAGACTTCAACCTGAGAATGGTAATTATTATTATTTTTGACTTATCTTCTGTTATCCATTGCTTTCTTGTCATTTTTTTAGTGTCATATATTCATGCAAGTGAGCTTGGCCGTCAACTGGAGGAGAAAGAGGCTCTGGTTTCTCAGCTCACCAGAGGCAAACAAGATTTCACTCAGCAAATTGAGGAGTTAAAGAGACATATAGAGGAGGAAGTGAAGGGAAAAAGAAAAACTCTTAGAAAGAACTTTGTGCTGATTTATCTGAGGAATCAGTTAATCACTGACTTTTAAAATGCATTAAAACATAAACTGTATTTTTTTTTAGGCCAAGAATGCTCTGGCCCATGCTGTGCAGTCAGCCCGTCATGACTGCGACCTCCTCCGTGAGCAGTTTGAGGAATAGCAGGAGGCAAAGGCTGAGCTGCAGCGGGGAATGTCTGAGGCCAACAGTGAGGTTGCTCAGTGGAGGACCAAATATGAAACTGATGCTATCCAGCGTACAGAGGAGCTTGAAGAGTCCAAGTATGAACATCAGAAGAGTTGATAAATGTGTTCATATTTGAAAATGTTTGCATCATAGATTAATGTTGACAAATTCATAACAGGAAGAAGCTGGCTTAGCGTCTGCTAGAGGCAGAGGAACAAATTGAGGCAGTAAACTCCAAATGTGCCTCTCTGGAGAAGACCAAACAGAGACTCCAGGGTGAAGTGGAGGACCTCATGATTGATGTGGAGAGAGCCAATGCTTTGGCTGCCAATCTTGACAAGAAGCAGAGGAACTTTGACAAGGTAAATTATTTAAGTCTTTTTGTGATATGACTTTGATATGAATCTCTTTAAAAATAGTTTAACCTGACCCTGTAATGTCTCAACCCAAGGTCCTGGCAGAATGGAAGCAGAAGTATGAGGAAGGACAGGCAGAGCTGGAAGGTGCTCAGAAAGAGGCTCGCTCACTCAGCACTGAGCTGTTCAAGATGAAGAACTCCTATGAGGAGAGTCTGGACCAACTGGAGACACTTAAGAGAGAAAATAAGAATCTGCAGCTTAAGACCACAATTATTTAATAAATTATTAACTTTAACACTCTTACAGTGTTAAATCAATATTGGGAATTCAATGTGTGTACTGTTTATAATATGTTGATACTATTTTATTTTTCTTCTGTAGAGGAGATATCGGATCTGACAGAGCAGTTAGGCGAGACTGGTAAAAGCATTCATGAGCTGGAAAAGGCCAAGAAGGCAGTGGAGACTGAGAAGTCTGAGATTCAGACCGCCCTGGAGGAGGCTGAAGTGAGTTTCTAGATAGAATTGTATTGTAGATGAATATGTATTATTTTGTTTTAACTCTTGCTGTAAAAAACTGTAGCTATCCTGTCATGTCAATGAATGTTTTAATTTTTAAATTCAAAAATTATTTTTCTCATTTCATAGGGCACTCTGGAGCATGAGGAGTCCAAGATTATTCGTGTCCAGCTTGAGCTAAACCAGGTCAAGAGTGAGATTGACAGGAAGCTTGCAGAGAAGGATGAGGAGATGGAGCAGATCAAGAGGAACAGCCAGAGAGTCATTGAGTCCATGCAGAGCACTCTGGACTCTGAGGTCAGGAGCAGGAATGATGCCCTGAGAATCAAGAAGAAGATGGAGGGAGATCTTAATGAGATGGAGATTCAGCTGAGCCATGCCAATCGCCAGGCTGCTGAATCCCAGAAACAGCTAAGAAATGTTCAGGGACAACTCAAGGTATGTGACCTCTCTCTAGTTTCAGTTGTATAAATAAATTAGTATTATGAACAAAATTAAAAAAACAAAAAAAACTATTCAGAGAGCCCTCAAAAAATTGTTGTGTACAGGATGCCCAACTTCACCTTGGTGATGCCCTGAGAGGACAGGAGGACATGAAGGAGCAGGTAGCCATGGTGGAGCATAGAAACACTCTGATGCAGGCTGAGATTGAGGAGCTGAGAGCTGCTCTAGAGCAGACAGAGAGAGGCCGCAAAGTGGCTGAACAAGAGCTGGTAGACGCCAGTGAGCGTGTTGGACTCTTGCACTCTCAGGTAATCATTACACAGAATGTAAAACACAATAACAATCAAATAAAGATGTAATATTTTCACTTTATGTAATATTTCCTCTATTTCAGAACACAACCTTCTGAACACCAAGAAGAAGCTTGAGGCTGACCTTGTCCAAATTCAGGGTGAAGTTGATGATATCGTCCAGGAAGCAAGAAACGCTGAGGAGAAGGCTAAGAAGGCCATCACTGATGTTGGTTTTTAAGTTATAACAATTACTACCATTTAAACTAAAATCAAAGTTCAACTTTTGGAGTGCAGCAAAGACTCTCGCTGATTTTTTTTATGTGTTAATTAGGCCGCAATGATGGCAGAAGAGCTTAAAAAGGAGCAGGACACCAGTTCTCACCTGGAGAGGATGAAGAAGAACCTGGAGGTCACAGTAAAGGACCTGCAGCACCGTCTGGATGAGGCTGAGAATCTGGCCATGAAGGGAGGAAAGAAACAACTCCAGAAACTGGAGTCCAGGGTGAGATTTTATTTATTTCCATGTTTATAGTCTTGATGTGGGTATTGTGATATATATGTTATGAAATATAATATTTTGTTTGGATAAAATTAGACAATATGTATTGTGTAGGTCCGTGAGCTTGAGACTGAAGTTGAGGCAGAACAGAGACGAGGAGCTGATGCTGTTAAAGGTGTCTGCAAATATGAGAGGAGAGTTAAAGAACTCCCATACCAGGTATGACCATACCTGACCATACCCATACATTAATTCTCACAAAATTATTTCCACAAAAGTGTATAAGCTGTAGTTATAGTAAAAGCTTTAAAATAAATCAATAAATTATTTGTAGACTGAGGAGGACAAGAAGAACATTACCAAACTCCAGGATCTGGTTGATAAGCTGCAGCTGAAAGTCAAGGCCTACAAGAGGCAGGCTGAGGAGGCAGTATGTAAAATATATCGGAACATTTTGATTCAGTAATTTTCTTGCTTTCTACTTAATGTAATGTAGTAGGACCTACCATGGGACCCTTCCACAGGACATGACATGCTTCCGACAATGTTCGGTAAGACCGTATTTGCTGTATTTATTTATTACGCATTTCCACTCAAATTCCCCCTTCCCCTTTGGAAGGACAACCCCTGACGACTGACCCTATATGGCCCTCAGCTGAACAATTTCATTTCTTTTGGGGAGAAAAAAAAGAGGACACGGCTGGGTCAGCCAGTTTCTATTTTTTGGGGGGGCAGTTGAGTTGTCCCCGAGGTGCAGGGGACCGTTTGATGCATGTAAGAGCATTGGGGGAGGTTACATGATGGCTGGGTGCACTGGCTACGAGGTACACCGGTGTCTGCCCATCTCGCATCGCCAGTCCACGTAGCACAGTTCGGTAAGTCATGCCGTTTAGTATAGGAACCCCTAGTGTCACTTCATCGACACAACGTCGAGTGAGTGACTGACAGAAGGGGAATGTCTTGGTTATTGTTGTAACCTCCGTTTCCTGATGGAGGGAACGAGACATTGTGTCCCTCCTGCCACAACCCTGAACCAACCGCTGAAATGGCCGGGACCTAGTCTCGGTTCCTCCGTGCACAACCTGAATGAGTGGTTGCATTCCAGCTCCTTTTATACCTGTATGTTTGGGGGAGTGGCATGCAAATTCCACTCGCCAATTCCCATTGGCCTTTTCTCAAAAATCAGCGGTGTTTGGGGCTCTCAAGAGTGACCCCTAGTGTCACTTCATCAACACAACATCTCGTTCCCTCCATCAGGGAATGGAGATTACAACAGTAACTGAGACGTTTGTCAACACTACTACTGTATACCTAATAAAATATAGCTTGGTTACTAAAAAGCTACAAGTAGCCAAGCTACCACCTTGCTACTGAGAAATGTTTTTAGCTAGCTTTGCTATAGGCCTTTTTCACATTTTGCGTTTCTCGCTTCCGGGGGTTACTTTCTGTACTAACAACAGCCATTTAAATGGAAACAAGATCTCCTGAAATCAAAGTCTTCATACAAATTAACTAGCGTGTAAATGTTTGATCTGACTTTATGCTTTGTTTGCAACTCTACAGAGCTCTAATTTACATTCTGATGATTTATGGGACTGTTTCCAGACTTGCCAGCCAGGATTCAGACAATTGAAAGTTGAAATATGTCCTAATAGGCAAGTTTTAGTTATATTTTAAAATGTTGTTTCGGCTAAAGCAGGTATTTAAATTGTAAGCTGTATGATATAAATATGATATGTAATATGATGGTCAGGATGGTTTTCACATAATTTTGTAGCAAAAACTATTGGCTACAACATCCAGTTCTCAAAACTCTTGTGGACAAATGTTTAGTATGTGTTATATGGCCTTATTTCAGTGACTTGCATTTTAATTTTTTTCAAAAACCATGCATAAACATTATTTTCTCAAAAATACAAACATGTACACATGTTACTCAATTATTATTGTAGCCCAGTTTGTGCTGAATACAGTGTTTTCAGACTTTATCCATTTAATATATTTTTAAGCAACTGAAAAAAGCATAAATGTCAAGGCATGTCAAAACTTCTCCAGGGCCCAAAACACTCTCAGACTCCAGAGGGCTAATTATAATGCTCTGTAAGGCTGTCTATACAAGGATGACAGGAAGCCAGACTTCAAGATACGGTAAGCCTTTTTAATTTCCCCTGTTTGTGCCAACAGTATTCACAGTTTTTCACAATAATTTTCACAGTCTCTTTATGTTCGAACGCTGAGTTCGTAGTCCGTCTCTGACTCCCTCTGTTCTGTGGCTGCTGGCTTTTTAACCGCTCTCCTCGCTCTACTGCAATTAGAGACAGGTGTTAGACATAATTTAGCCCAGGTGTGAGCGCCTTACCGCTTTTCTCCCGGACGGGCGCTTGACCACGCCCCGCTGCCACATACCCCCACCGCCCGACTCAGGCCGGGCGTCATCCGGCCTGCTTACCACTCCCCCATTTCTGGAGAGGAAGTCGGCGGCAGCCATCTGCACCCCCGGTCTGTGGACCACCTTGAACTTAAAAGGCTGGAGGGCTAGATACCAACGGGTGATCCGGGCGTTAGTATCTTTCATGCGGTGGAGCCACTGCAGTGGGGCATGGTCCGAGCAGAGGGTGAAGGCCCGCCCCAGCAGGTAGTACCGGAGGGTGAGGACCGCCCACTTGATGGCCAGACACTCCTTCTCCACGGTGCTGTACTTAGTCTCCCTTAAGGAGAGCTTCCGGCTGATGTACAGCACCGGGCTCCTCTCCCTCCACCAGCTGCAGAGTACGGCCCCCAGCCCTCTGTCTGAAGCGTCCGTCTGTAATAAAAGGGAGAGAGAAGTCAGGTGCATGCAAAAGCGGCCCCCACAAAGTGCAGCTTTAATCTGCGTAAACGCCTGTTGGCACTGCTCTGACCATTGGACCGGATCTGGAGCCCCCTTTTTAGTGAGGTCAGTCAGCGGGCTGGTGACGTCCGAATAATTAGGCACAAATCTTCTGTAATAGCCAGCCAGCCCCAGGAACTGTTTAGCTGAGCCCAAAGCCCCGGGTTGAACCAAGCGTTGGTGGATGGTGGTCTGGTTACAGCCGGTATCCAACAAAGCTTGGTATGTACCCCCCTGGATTCTTACCGGAATCCGGTACGCTCCAGCCCGATCGGGGGCAGCCTGCGGAACATCGGAGACCCGCACCACTGCCCCTATTTCCATCAGCGGACACTGATCCCGGAAGTGGTCCGGGTCTCCGCACCTCCAGCAGACCGGCCCAGGCGCTGCGGCCGCACCGCGTGCTGGCGGGTGCCCCCACCTGAGGAGGAGAGCGGCTGAAGGATGGGGAAGGGCTTGGCGGGTGTTCCCAAGGCCGGGAGCTGGGCGCAAACGCTCAGCGCCTGCGGGGGCAGGAACGGACCCTGGGGAGAGAGCAGAGCGAGAGGGAAGAGGGGAGGGAAAAAAAACAGGGGAAGACACAGGGGAAGGGGAGACAGACAGAGAGGGCTCATCCGCCCTGGGAATCGCCGCCATGTGGTCCTCCGCGAGTTGGACGGCTTCCTCCAGCGACGCCGGGCGGTGGCACTGGACCCACTCGGCCGTCTTCCGGGGCAGACGCTGAACAAACTGCTCCAGTACCACCTGGTCGATTAGTTGACAGGAAGCCAGACTTCAAGATACGGTAAGCCTTTTTAATTTCCCCTGTTTGTGCCAACAGTATTCACAGTTTTTCACAATAATTTTCACAGTCTCTTTATGTTCGAACGCTGAGTTCGTAGTCCGTCTCTGACTCCCTCTGTTCTGTGGCTGCTGGCTTTTTAACCGCTCTCCTCGCTCTACTGCAATTAGAGACAGGTGTTAGACATAATTTAGCCCAGGTGTGAGCGCCCTTACCGCTTTCTCTCCCGGACGGGCGCTGACCACGCCCGCTGCCACATACCCCCACCGCCCGACTCAGGCCTGGGCGTCATCCGGCCTGCTTACCACTCCCCCCCCATTTCTGGAGAGGAAGTCGGTGGCAGCCATCTGCACCCCCGGTCTGTGGACCACCTTGAACTTAAAAGGCTGGAGGGCTAGATACCAACGGGTGATCTGGGCGTTAGTATCTTTCATGCGGTGGAGCCACTGCAGTGGGGCATGGTCCGAGCAGAGGGTGAAGGCCCGCCCCAGCAGGTAGTACCGGAGGGTGAGGACCGCCCACTTGATGGCCAGACACTCCTTCTCCACGGTGCTGTACTTAGTCTCCCTTAAGGAGAGCTTCCGGCTGATGTACAGCACCGGGCGCTCCTCTCCCTCCACCAGCTGCGAGAGTACGGCCCCCAGCCCTCTGTCTGAAGCGTCCGTCTGTAATAAAAAGGGGAGAGAGAAGTCAGGTGCATGCAAAAGCGGCCCCCCACAAAGTGCAGCTTTAATCTGCGTAAACGCCTGTTGGCACTGCTCTGACCATTGGACCGGATCTGGAGCCCCCTTTTTAGTGAGGTCAGTCAGCGGGCTGGTGACGTCCGAATAATTAGGCACAAATCTTCTGTAATAGCCAGCCAGCCCCAGGAACTGTTTAGCTGAGCCCAAAGCCCCGGGTTGAACCAAGCGTTGGTGGATGGTGGTCTGGTTACAGCCGGTATCCAACAAAGCTTGGTATGTACCCCCCTGGATTCTTACCGGAATCCGGTACGCTCCAGCCCGATCGGGGCAGCCTGCGGAACATCGGAGACCGCACCACTGCCCCTATTTCCATCAGCGGACACTGATCCCGGAAGTGGTCCGGGTCTCCGCACCTCCAGCAGACCGGCCCAGGCGCTGCGGCCGCACCCGTGCTGGCGGGTGCCCCCACCTGAGGAGGAGAGCGGCTGAAGGATGGGGAAGGGCTTGGCGGGTGTTCCCAAGGCCGGGGAGCTGAGCGCGCAAACGCCCAGCGCCTGCGGGGGCAGGAACGGACCCTGGGGAGAGAGCAGAGCGAGAGGGAAGAGGGGAGGGAAAAAAACAGGGGAAGACACAGGGAAGGGGAGACAGACAGAGAGGGCTCATCCGCCCTGGGAATCGCCGCCATGTGGTCCTCCGCTGAGTTGGATCGGCTTCCTCCAGCGACGCCGGGCGGTGGCACTGGACCCACTCGGCCGTCTTCCGGGCAGACGCTGAACAAACTGCTCCAGTACCACCTGGTCGATTAGTTGACAGGAAGCCAGACTTCAAGATACGGTAAGCCTTTTTAATTTCCCCTGTTTGTGCCAACAGTATTCACAGTTTTTCACAATAATTTTCACAGTCTCTTTATGTTCGAACGCTGAGTTCAGTAGTCCGATCTCTGACTCCCTCTGTTCTGTGGCTGCTGGCTTTTTAACCGCTCTCCTCGCTCTACTGCAATTAGAGACAGGTGTTAGACATAATTTAGCCCAGGTGTGAGCCCTTACCGCTTTTCTCCCGGACGGCGCTTGACCACGCCCGCTGCCACATACCCCCACCGCCCGACTCAGGCCGGGCGTCATCCGACCTGCTTACCACTCCCCATTTCTGGAGAGGAAGTCGGCGGCAGCCATCTGCACCCCGGTCTGTGGACCACCTTGAACTTAAAAGGCTGGAGGGCTAGATACCAACGGGTGATCCGGGCGTTAGTATCTTTCATGCGGTGGAGCCACTGCAGTGGGGCATGGTCCGAGCAGAGGGTGAAGGCCCGCCCCAGCAGGTAGTACCGGAGGGTGAGGACCGCCCACTTGATGGCCAGACACTCCTTCTCCACGGTGCTGTACTTAGTCTCCCTTAAGGAGAGCTTCCGGCTGATGTACAGCACCGGGCTCCTCTCCCTCCACCAGCTGCGAGTACGGCCCCCAGCCCTCTGTCTGAAGCGTCCGTCTGTAATAAAAAGGGAGAGAGAAGTCAGGTGCATGCAAAAGCGGCCCCCACAAAGTGCAGCTTTAATCTGCGTAAGCGCCTGTTGGCACTGCTCTGACCATTGGACCGGATCTGGAGCCCCTTTTTAGTGAGGTCAGTCAGCGGGCTGGTGACGTCCGAATAATTAGGCACAAATCTTCTGTAATAGCCAGCCAGCCCCAGGAACTGTTTAGCTGAGCCCAAAGCCCGGGTTGAACCAAGCGTTGGTGGATGGTGGTCTGGTTACAGCCGGTATCCAACAAAGCTTGGTATGTACCCCCTGGATTCTTACCGAATCTGCACGCTCCAGCCCGATCGGGGCAGCCTGCGGAACATCGGAGACCCGCACCACTGCCCCTATTTCCATCAGCGGACACTGATCCCGAAGTGGTCCGGTCTCCGCACCTCCAGCAGACCGGCCCAGGCGCTGCGGCCGCACCCGTGCTGGCGGGTGCCCCCACCTGAGGAGGAGAGCGGCTGAAGGATGGGGAAGGGCTTGGCGGGTGTTCCCAAGGCCGGGAGCTGGGCGCGAACGCTCAGCGCCTACTGGGGGCAGGAACGGACCCTGGGGAGAGAGCAGAGCGAGAGGGAAGAGGGGAGGGAAAAAAACAGGGGAAGACACAGGGGAAGGGGAGACAGACAGAGAGGGCTCATCCGCCCTGGGAATCGCCGCCATGTGGTCCTCCGCATGAAGTTGGACGGCTTCCTCCAGCGACGCCGGGCGGTGGCACTGGACCCACTCGGCCGTCTTCCGGGGCAGACGCTGAACAAACTGCTCCAGTACCACCTGGTCGATTAGTTCCTCGACGCCGCAGTCCGCGCGAGCAGCCACCTCCGACAGGCATCACGGAGCCACTGAGCTTAACGCAAACGGGCGGTCGGACTTATCGAGCTTCAGGGCCCGGAAGAGCTGGCGACTTTCCTCCGGCTCCAACCAACCCGCTGCAGGATGGCTTTCCTCAGGTCGTGGTAGGCCAGGAGGCTTGTTGCCGGCAGTTGTTGGGCCGCGAGTTGTGCTTCCCCGACAGAAGAGGGACTAGACGGGCTGCCCACTGGTCTTGGGGCCACCCCCAAATTTCCGCCGGCGCTCGAATAGGTCGACAAACGCTTCTGGGTCATCTGCCGCCCCATCTTCTGCAACGCTGGTGGGGGCAACGTGGCGCTGGTGTCCGGGGTCGCGGCTGCGGCTGGAGCTGCCTCCTGGCTGAGGAGGCTCGGATGGCAAGCCGGGTCCTCTGCTTGAGCCCGCGATGATCTCAAAGAAGCGACGATCCTGGTCTTGCCGGAGCTCAAGCAGGGATTGTTGGTGGCTCTGATGGAGTGTAGCGAGGACTGGAGGACTTCCGCCAGCTGGGAGGACTCTACGGGCGATTCTGTTCCATCCTTTGGAGGACCGGTGTTCCTAATAATTGTTCCCGGTTTTGGCACCAGTGTAAGGCTGTCTATACAAGGATGACAGGAAGCCAGACTTCAAGATACGGTAAGCCTTTTAATTTACCCTGTTTGTGCCAACAGTATTCACAGTTTTTCACAATAATTTTCACAGTCTCTTTATGTTCGAACGCTGAGTTCAGTAGTCCGCCTCTGACTCCCTCTGTTCTGTGGCTGCTGGCTTTTTAACCGCTCTCCTCGCTCTACTGCAATTAGAGACAGGTGTTAGACATAATTTAGCCCAGGTGTGAGCGCCTTACCGCTTTCTCTCCGGACGGGCGCTTGACCACGCCCCGCTGCCACATACCCCCACCGCCCGACTCAGGCCGGGCGTCATCCGGCCTGCTTACCACTCCCCCATTTCTGGAGAGGAAGTCGGCGGCAGCCATCTGCACCCCCGGTCTGTGGACCACCTTGAACTTAAAAGGCTGGAGGGCTAGATACCAACGGGTGATCCGGGCGTTAGTATCTTTCATGCGGTGGAGCCACTGCAGTGGGGCATGGTCCGAGCAGAGGGTGAAGGCCCGCCCCAGCAGGTAGTACCGGAGGGTGAGGACCGCCCACTTGATGGCCAGACACTCCTTCTCCACGGTGCTGTACTTAGTCTCCCTTAAGGAGAGCTTCCGGCTGATGTACAGCACCGGGCTCCTCTCCCTCCACCAGCTGCGTGAGTACGGCCCCCAGCCCTCTGTCTGAAGCGTCCGTCTGTAATAAAAAGGGAGAGAGAAGTCAGGTGCATGCAAAAGCGGCCCCCACAAAGTGCAGCTTTAATCTGCGTGAACGCCTGTTGGCACTGCTCTGACCATTGGACCGGATCTGGAGCCCCCTTTTAGTGAGGTCAGTCAGCGGGCTGGTGACGTCCGAATAATTAGGCACAAATCTTCTGTAATAGCCAGCCAGCCCCAGGAACTGTTTAGCTGAGCCCAAAGCCCGGGTTGAACCAAGCGTTGGTGGATGGTGGTCTGGTTACAGCCGGTATCCAACAAAGCTTGGTATGTACCCCCTGGATTCTTACCGAATCCGCACGCTCCAGCCCGATCGGGGCAGCCTGCGGAACATCGGAGACCCGCACCACTGCCCCTATTTCCATCAGCGGACACTGATCCCGGAAGTGGTCCGGGTCTCCGCACCTCCAGCAGACCGGCCCAGGCGCTGCGGCCGCACCCGCTGCTGGCGGGTGCCCCCACCTGAGGAGGAGAGCGGCTGAAGGATGGGGAAGGGCTTGGCGGGTGTTCCCAAGGCCGGGAGCTGGGCGCAAGCGCCCAGCGCCTGCGGGGGCAGGAACGGACCCTGGGGAGAGAGCAGAGCGAGAGGGAAGAGGGGAGGGAAAAAAACAGGGGAAGACACAGGGGAAGGGGAGACAGACAGAGAGGGCTCATCCGCCCTGGGAATCGCCGCCATGTGGTCCTCCGCGAGTTGGATCGGCTTCCTCCAGCGACGCCGGGCGGTGGCACTGGACCCACTCGGCCGTCTTCCGGGGCAGACGCTGAACAAACTGCTCCAGTACCACCTGGTCGATTAGTTCCTCGACGCCGCAGTCCCGCGCGAGCAGCCACCTCCGACAGGCATCACGGAGCCGCTGAGCGAACGCAAACGGGCGGTCGGACTTATCGAGCTTCAGGGCCCTGAAGAGCTGGCGACTTTCCTCCGGGCTCCAACCAACCCGTTGCAGGATGGCTTTCCTCAGGTCGTGGTAGGCCAGGAGGCTTGTTGCCGGCAGTTGTTGGGCCGCGAGTTGTGCTTCCCCGGACAGAAGAGGGACTAGACGGGCTGCCCACTGGTCTTGGGGCCACCCCCAAATTTCCGCCGTGCGTTCGAATAGGTCGACAAACGCTTCTGGGTCATCTGCCGACCCCATCTTCTGCAACGCGGGTGGGGGCAACGTGGCGCGGGTGTCCGGGGTCGCGGCTGCGGCTGGAGCGGCCTCCTGGCTGAGGAGGCTCCGGATGGCAAGCCGGTCCTCTGCTTGAGCCCGCATGATCTCAAAGAAGCGACGATCCTGGTCTTGCCGGAGCTCAAGCAGGGATTGTTGGTGGCTCTGATGGAGTGTAGCGAGGGACTGGAGGACTTCCGCCAGCTGGGAGGACTCTACGGGGCGATTCTGTTCCATCCTTTGGAGGACCGGTGTTCCTAATAATTGTTCCCGGGTTTTGGCACCAGTGTAAGGCTGTCTATACAAGGATGACAGGAAGCCAGACTTCAAGATACGGTAAGCCTTTTTAATTTACCCTGTTTGTGCCAACAGTATTCACAGTTTTTCACAATAATTTTCACAGTCTCTTTATGTTCGAACGCTGAGTTCGTAGTCCGTCTCTGACTCCCTCTGTTCTGTGGCTGCTGGCTTTTTAACCGCTCTCCTCGCTCTACTGCAATTAGAGACAGGTGTTAGACATAATTTAGCCCAGGTGTGAGCGCCCTTACCGCTTTTCTCTCCCGGACGGGCGCTTGACCACGCCCCCGCTGCCACATGCTCCTATCCATTTTTTGTATGTATAATTTCCTTCTCCTCAGGAGCACTTAAAATATTTCGGGACAGGACCACAAACCACCTTCACCTATGACACTGCTAGTGAACGGCCCTTACTAATGTTCTGGTAACTTATTGGTAAAAATGTCTCTGAAATGAGAGCTTTTTTATTTAGAAAATATCTAAATTCTCTTCTTTTCTAATATTAGAATATTATAATATTCCTTCCTCATGATGCCATCTATTTTGTGAAGTGCACCAGTCGCTCCTGCAGTAAAGTGCCTCCACAAATTGATGCTGCCACCCCCATGCTTCACTGTTGGGATGGTGTTATTCGGCTTGCAAACCTCACCCTTTTGCCTCCAAACATAACTATAGTTATTATGGCCAAACAGTTACATTTATGTTTCATAAGATAAGAGGACATTTCTCCAAAAGGTAAGGTGTTTGTCCCATGTACACTTGCAAACTGTAGCCTGACTTTTTTATGGTGGTTTTGGAGCAGTGGAAAATTCCTTGCATAGCAGCCTTTCAGGTTATATCGATATATGATTCGTTTTACTGTGGATATAGATACTTGTCTATCTGTTTCCTACAGCAACTTCACAAGGTCCTTTGCTGTTGTTCTGGGATTGTTTTGCACTTTTCGCAGGAGACAGAATGCATCTGCTTTCTGAGCGGTATGATGGGTGTGTGGTCCCATGGCATATATACTTGGGTACTATTGTTTGTACAGATGAATGTGGTACCTTCAGGCATTTGGAAATTCCTCCAAAGGATGAACCAGACTTGTGGAGGTGCACAATATTTTTTCTGAGGTCTTGGCTTATTTTTTAGATTTTCCCATGATGTCAAGGAAAGAGGCACTGAATTTGAAGGTTGGCCTTAAAATACATCCACAGGTACACATCCAATTCTGTACATCTCCTCTCAGAAAATAATTGGCTAATTTTCTAAAGAAAACTTTCTGGAATTTTCCAAGCTGCTAAAAGTCACAGTAAACTTAGTGTAAATAAACTTCTGACCCACTGGAATTGTGATTTATAGTCAATTAAAAGTTAAACAATCTGTCTCTAAACAACTGTTGGAAAAATTACTCATGTCATGCACAAAGTAGATGTCCTAAACGACCTGCCAAAACTATAGTTTGCTAATGGTTAAAAACGTGTTTTAATGACTTTAACCTAAGTGTATGTAAACTTCTGACATCAACTGTACATTGAACCTCAGTTGTTTGAGACTGAAGAGTTGAATTTTGAAAAAGTTAAGCCTTACAGTATTCCTGGTATGTCTATAATACATGGGGTAAATATATTTTGTAATGATAACTGCATAAAGTGTGTACTGAACTTGGAGCAGGGAGAATAGGGGTAACCCTCTCAATAATCAAAACAAACAAGCACCCCCCCCCCACCCCATATTTATACAATGATCAGTGGAGTGGAAAAAAATAAAATTTTGCACATGCAGAAATTTGCCACATATATAACTCCATACTAGTGCGCATCTTGTGGCCAGGGGAGTGAGGTTTATACACTGTACTGCATGTAACAGCTGGGTACAGCATGTGAGATACAGTAACAGATCAGATTAGATATATTTGTTGATCAATGTTACAAAAGTAACATTCAAAAGCTATCGCAAAAGCACATTCATGTACATTTTTGAAGCCGAGTATAAAAGCAATTTGCGGAAATAAAACTAACTTTACTGCACTAAAGCAATCTGTTCGGTATTTACGTGTGGATTACATTTGATGGGCAAAACCTTTCCAAATACATAATGACACATTGTTAATATGACACACAGAGTGATAATTGAAATAATAATTAAAATATGTTAATCAGAAATTGGTTAGATATGGAATGTTAAGTTGAGAAAAAGTGCAAGCATATCTCCAAATGCTTATGTAGATTTGACAGAATTCTTTGCAGTGGACAGGATAATATGTTTTGTAAGGCAGAGTTTACACTGCACAGTTTGCTGCGTGAGACCGCTCCATCATCAGTGTAATTATATTCACCTGGGGCCAGTTGACGAAGCTACATGTAAGTTACAACTTAGTGGCAATTTATGCCACAACTAGGCTAAGTAAAAATGTACACACTACTAAATATTTGAGCATTGCACCCAAGGAAGGATTAAGAACTGAGAGGCCCATGGGCTGCTACATCATGGAGGCCCCCCATGGCATGACTATGTTCACTTTTATGCGCTACAGGACCCTTGCCAGATTTGGTTGGATTTTTTTAATTAATGGAAGATATGTTTGGAGCAATGTCTCACACGACCAATTCCCCTTCTGTCACTCACTCGAGGTTGTGTTGATTGTAGTGACACAAGGGGCTTCTTTTGGGAGCCTCGGATACCTCTGAATATGAAAACAGTCAATGCCAAATTGTGGAACAGAATTTGCATATCCCTGGGTCGTGATCACACAGAGGCAGCTTTTGTGGATGGTTCATGTACTCATTACGAGAACCTGACCATGGCGTTGTTGCGGTCGTGGCTTTCCTTTTCAAGCCCCCCCGCGTTGCTCCTTTCCACGTGATTGAGGACGACCCGGCTGGCATATTGGGGAGTTCAGCGGGCATAGTTTTGCCAGGGAAATCCCCATGAACAACCCACCCCGCAGCACGCTCAATTGCTTCCATCCGTGCTCGACGTGAGGCCTCTGATGTCTCTGTTGGTGCCATGGAGCAGGATGATGACGTTGCCGCTGCATTGGAGAGCATCGTGGCATCTGACGCGGAGGGCTCAGCTGGGCTGCCGAGGCTGATGTTCAGATGTCCGATATGCTTACTCGGGCCGCCATGAGCATGGGGCTGGACTGGATCCCTCCGTCCTCCCCTCAACCCTCACATCTAGATGATTGGTTCCTCGGGTCAAGGCGCCGCTCGAAGACACGCCCCTCCCAGAGGTGTATGACAAGTTAACGAGTTTGTGGAGGGCACCTTTTACTGCCCGGAACTGACCTCCTTACTCGTCCGCTCTCACTACCCTCGAGGTCGGAGCAGTCCACGGGTACACGGCGGTCCCCCAGGTGGACAAAACGGTTGCGGTGCACCTGTGCCTGCAAAGAGGAACCACTTGGAGGGATCATCCCGCACTCCCCTCCAAGGCCTGTAGGACGTCGTTGCTGACAGAAAAAAAAGCCTACAGGGCCTCCGGACAGGCTGCCTCCACCCTGCATGCCATTTCCCTCCTGCAAGTTCACCAGGCCAAGGCACTAAAAGATCTGCACATGGGTAGTCCTGATCCTGATGTGCTGCAGGAACTGCGCTCAGCTTCCGACCTCGCCCTCCTGGCCACAAAGGTCACAGCGCGGGCACTCGGACAGGCGATGGCCGTCATTGTGGTTCAGGAACGTCATCTGTGGCTGAACTTGGTTGAGATGTGGGAAACTGAAAAAGCCCTCTTTCTCAACACCCCCATCTCCCAGCTCAGCCTATTCAGTGTCACCTTTGAAGAATTCACCTAGCAGTATTCTACGGAAAAAAGCAGACGAAGTCCATCAAACACATCCTACATTGGCGCCAGCCTACATCCAGCTGAGCCCCATCTGCTCGCCGAGGGAATCCCCCATACGGACCATACGGCTCTGGAGCTGGTAGCCAGACCACTCCTTCCCCCGGTGGAGGGCTGGGAGGAGAATCCTTTGTTTCCATTTTTTTATTTGCTCTTTTTCAATAAAAGAGCGATTTCCTCATCACCTGGTTCACCTAGCCGTTGCCCGCAAACGGCGTTCTCACGTCGCCCCGGCAACAAATCCTTACAGGCGAAGTGGCACTCTGGACGTAGAACACCTCCACGTCCACATCTGTACAGCATTCACAATCCTGGCCAGCAGGTTCTGACGAGTCCAGAGGATGCCTTACTAGGACCTCCTCCTCAGTCACTAACCCGCCCCCTACCGGGTATGCAGAGGGAGGTAAGTGCCTTGAGTTCTTTCTCAGCACACATGCCTCAGGACACAACTTTGCCTCCTGACGCAACACTACCTGCTCCCCACCGCTGCGAAGCCCCACCGGGTATGTCAAAAACAATCGTCCTTTTAGTGCCCCTCGCGCAGAGCTTTGACTCGTGATTTACGCTTTCCAACCCATCGCGCTGGCTGGCCAGGACCATCTGACTCGGCTACGCGATTCAGTTCGCTAGGTGTCCGACATGTTTCAGCGGCATCTGCTCAACCTCGGTCCACAGCGAAAAAGCCAGAACCTTGCACGCGGAAATCGCTAACCTTATGCAAAAGGATGTGATAGAGCCTGTCCTTCCTGCCGAGATGGAGAAGGGTTTCTACAGCCCTTACTTCATTTTACCCAAAAAAGGGTTGAAGGTTGAGGCCAATCTTGGACCTGCAAGTTCTCCACCGGGCTCTGCACAAACTCCAGTTGAGGATGCTCACGCAAAAACACATTCTAACATGTGTCCGGCATCAAGATTGGTTCGCAGCAGTAGATTTGAAGGATGTGTATTTTCATGTCTCGATTTTGCCCTGACCCTTATTAAGGTTTGCGTTCGAGGGCCGAGCGTACCAGTACAAGGTCATCCCTTTCAGCCTGTCTCTGTCCCCTCGCATCTTCACGAAGGTCGCAGAGGCTGCCCTTGCCAGCTAAGGGAAGTGGGTATTGACATACTCAACTACCTCGATGACTGGCTGATCTTAGCTCACTCTTGAGAGGCACTATTCGCCCACAGGGATCAGGTGCTCAGGCACCTCAGCCATCTAGGGCTTCAGGTCAACTGGGAAAAGAGCAACCTCTCCCCGGTTCAGAGAATCTCTTTTCTTGGCATGGAGTTAGACTCAGTCTCAATGGTAGCGTGCCTCAAAAACGAGCATGCGCGGTCAGTGCTGAATTTCCTTTCATCATTCAAAATAGGCACTGTGGCCCCTCTTAAACAGTTCCAGAGGCTCCTGGGGCATATGGCATCCTCAGTCACTGTTGCACCACTAGGGTTGATGCATATGAGACCATTCCAGCACTAGCTTCAGCCTCAAGTCGCGAGATGAACATGGCGCCGCGGCACGTATTGTGTGATCTTCAACCCCCTCTGCCATCAGTTATTCAACACCTGGACGGACCTCTGTTTCCTGCGGACAGTATTCCCCCTGCAGCACGTGTCCAGACGCATCGTGGTCACCACAGATGCCTCCAAATAGGGTTGGGGCAGCGTGTGCAATGGGCATATATACGTTGCCCTGCGGAGGGTTCTCCCGCTGATCCGAGGCAAGCACTTCTTGATACATTCAGACAGCACTGCAACGGTAGCATACATAAATCACCAAGGCGGCATACGCTCTCGTCATATGTCACAACTTGCCATCTACTCCTTTGGAGTCAGCACTGACTGAGGTTGCCGCACGCCACTCAGATCCTGTGCAACCTTAAACACGACAACGGACGCACTGTTGTGACAGGCTCCACTCAACGGAGAGTGGAGGCTCCACCCCCAGGTGGTTCAGCTGATCTGAGACCGTTATGGAAAAGCACAGATAGACCTGATCACTTCCAAAGAGAACTCCCATTGCCCGCTCTGGTACTCCCTCAGGTTGGAGGCAAGTTCCCTTGGGACAGATGCGTTGGCACATAGCTGGCTCCATGGGCTGTGCAAAAATGAATTTCCCCCAGTGAGCCTACTTGCACAGGTGCTGTGCAAGGTCAGAGAGGACGGGGAACAAGTCACTCTAGTGGCCCCTTACTGGCACACCCGGACTTGGTTCTCGGATCTTACGTTCCTTGCGACAGCACCTACCTGGAAAATCCCCCTGAGGAAAGACCATTTTTCTCAGGGACGGGGCACCTTCTGGCATCCGGGCTCAGACCTCTGGAACCTCCAACCTGGCCCCTGGACAGGATGCGGATGATCTGAGTGGTCTATCACCAGCTGTCGTAGACACCATCAACCATGCCAGAGCTCCCTCCGCCAGGCAGCTTTACGCCCTAAAGTGGCACCTCTTCGCAAATTGGTGTTCTTCCTGATCTGAAGACCCGCAGATGTGCGCATTTGGGTCAGTGCTCTCATTCCTACAGGGAAAGCTGGAGGGGCGGCTGTCCCCCTCCTTCTTAAAGGTATATGTTGCCGCTATAGTGCCCCACAATGATGCGGTGGACGGTAAGTCCCTAGCAAAGCACAACCTGATTATCAGGTTTCTAAGAGGCACCCGAAGGTTGAACTCTCCCAGGCCATGCCTGTTCACCTCATGGGATCTCTCCGTGGTACTTACGGGCCTCCAGATAACCCCCTTCGAGCCTCTAGAAAGGTGGGCTAATTGCCATCTCCCAGAAGACGCCCTCCTGATTGCGCTTGCTTCCAACAAGAGGGTTGGAGACCTGCAAGCGTTCTTTGTCAGCGACACTTGCCTGGAGTTCGGTCCGGCAGATGCTCATGTCATCTTAAGACCTCGACCAGGCTATGTGCCCAAGGTTCCAATGACCCCTTTCAGGGACCAGGTAGTGAACCTGCAAGCGATGGCAGAGCCATCCTTATCATTGCTGTGTCCGGTACGTGCTTTGCGTACCTATTTGGACCAGACACAGAGCTTTAGACTCTGAGCAGCTTTTTGTTTGCTTTGGCGGAAAGGGATGCTTTTGGCGGAACATTTATGAGTATTTATCAGTTTAAAGTTCACGAATGAGTAAACAAAGTATGTTTTGAGTGTTTGTTTTTTCAGATTGTTTTGCACAACAGAGCTTCACAGTATTAATGAAAACATTAATAGAAAAATCTGATTACATGTAGCACAAGGCTGCTTGCATTTGTGATACAGATAATAATAACATTTAATATTTCATAGTTGTTATAATGATTATTATTGCTACTTTTTGAATATACCATTTTTTTTATGGTAATTATATTTTTCTGTCTTAAATTTCACGCATCCATTTGAATAGAGCTTTCATATTAGCGTTATTTTCAAGTCATGTTACTTTTATTTTGACAGACTTTTTATTTCTTCCTCTTTTTCGGGTTAGTTAAATCAAGCTTCCCATTAATGCTGGGATAATCCTGTCGACACTCGAGCTGAAATCTCCAAGATGCACCCAAGGGGTTCATTTAAATTTTAACAGCCAATTATACTCTAAACACACTGCAAGAAAATTAAGCAGAGGTGGGTAGTAACACATTACATTTACTTGAGTATTTTTTGGGGGGGAAATTTACTTTTAGAGTAGGTTTAAAAGTGGGTACTTTTTAGTATCACTCAAGTACATTTCTAATGACATTTTTTTACTTTTACTTCTTTACAATGGGTGGCGTTACTGTCGTTACATTACTGTGTTTAATTTAAATTAATGTGTAATTTATTGAGAGATTATTGAATGGGACTTTTATGAGAGCAGAAGTTCACACAGCTGCGCGCTGAGCCGGTGTCACAGGCTGTCACTCAATCACTGCAGCAGCATCAAACTCTTCAAAGTGAAACACTTTCTTTGCTCCTCACAGTGAAAAAATAATAGTTTTGTCATGCAATGCATTCATTTAACACCAAGACAAGCTGATATTTCAAGATTAAAATCTCAGCTCCAGCATGCTGAGGTAAGTTTTGGGTTTAATTCTAAAGCAGGCTTTTCTGTGTAGTGAGATGGTCATTTTCAGGGTGATAATCTAACTAGGCTCTTATGACATCAGTTTTTAAGTGTACATTTTTAAATCAGTGCATCAATATTTCAGTGTGCTTTGTCCCGCTTCCCGCATGTCATAAGCCCTTGCGGGGTTACTGGAAACTATTGCAGTTTCTTCAGGCGGATTAACTGTATAAATCCATGTAAACATCCAAGTTAAGTGTAAATCACTGCCATTTGTGTGATGGACAACTGAAGCACCAACAGACAGCATTTCTGCACGTGCACAGCGAGGTGCGTGGGGCATGCATGTGTGAGATGTGCTAGCGTGAGGCAATCGTGGCTACGAGAGTGGCTGTGTCTGCAATCGTTCTCTCATTCACTATTTCCTATATAGTGAATGGCAGTTAGTGCACTATATCTTATGGTATATTTTCAAAGAACATGTCATGCATGTGATGTTCAAAGAATGTTAACAAACAAAATGTCAGTATACATGTGATGGTCAGATGTATGTCACAAGTCCAGCCAACGATTAGATGAGTGTCGCATGTTCAAGTCAACACAAAGCAAGAAATAGATGCTCTTTGTATACACATAGATGACTATTGTATACATACAAATGACTATTGAGTAGAAAATAGATATGCCACATGCAAGACACTTAAATATGCAAAAGATGTTTTTAAAAAAAACAAAGGAAGCCTTAAGTTTCCACCAATACAGAAAAGTCAGATGGCCTACGGAACTAATGGTGGAAATTAAGATGCAAGCTCATTGTCTAGAAGTAAGCAAGTTGAACGATTTATAGTTGGATATGAATGCACAGCTGGCCTTCTCGGGTTTATTGAATGCTCAATAAACTTATACCTTTGAAATCTGGGACCCCTGACTCTGAAAGATTTCTGTGAAGAGACAACCATAGCCTTCTTGCAGAGAGACAACAATCTTTAACCGTTATCCACGACAGTCTCAGCAGTAAGTGAATGAAAGTGAGTGTCGGAGCTCTAGGACTGGTGCAGAAACGTCACATATGAAATTGCAAAATAATTGGCCCTTACTTGTTATTCTTATTAAATAGCATATTAATACAATAAATATTCATTCTGTTTGTCATTTTTAATATACTGTGTGTTAATATAAAGAGTAAACACATTTTATCAAATATAGAGTACATTTACAAATGTATCAGCTATGTCTCTCTATATGTTATTATGTTATTTTCATCCACTAATGATTTGTCAAAATGTAATTTACTACATTCAGCATGAAATAAAACATTGCAGGAGTGAAGGAAGCAGTAACCTCCCAGCTCGTACGTCTTCCCCATTGTGGATTGTGGGAAATTAACCATCATCGTGTGTACTTGAAATGTACACTTGAAATTAGAGTGCATTGCGTGTAAGAACGAGTGAACAAAAGTAGGAAACGAGTGGAACACTCAGAATGCAGACACAATACCAGACACTCAAAATGAGACAATTGCACTTTATAGTGGACAGAGGTGGTTTCAGACAGCAAGTGTTCTGTGACCAGGGTTGGTGCCCTTCATAGTCTACATACTCTGCATTTAGAGAGCGGTGGCACTGCTGTACAGAACTAATGATTTAAATACTTACGACACTGAAAACTGTAACTACACTGAAATAAGAATCCACACAGGACTTTAAAAGCTATGAATTAGCTTAATACATTAATACAGCATGTTCTTACTTTGGTTTATATTTCAGCATTATATAATGTCCTTGTGGGGCATTTTCACGTTTTCACTGTAATAATTACTAGAAATGTTTCCAAACCTCTCTTCTTATTGACAAATTCATCCAGATCTGACAAGAACCCTTAAAGGGATAGTTCACCCAAAAGTTAAAATTCTCATTATTTACTCACGGTCATGCAACCCCAGATGTGTATGACTTTCTTTCTTTTGCTGAACTCAAATGAAGATTTTTAGAAGAAGTTCTCGGCTCTATAGGTCCATACAATGCAAGTGAATGGGTGGCTACATTTTAAAGCTAAACAAACAAACAAACATAAGTCCGCATAAAAGTAATCCATAAGACTCTAGTGGTTAAATCAGTATCTTCAGAAGTGATGTGATAGGTGTGGATGAGAAACAGAGAAACAGATCACTTTCACGTTCTTCTTCTTGTGTTTTTGTTGATTCACATTCTTCTCTGCATATCGCCCCTGCTGTCAATGACAAATATTGAGCTGTTTCTCACCCACACACATCATATCATGAAGACATGGATTAAACTACTGGAGTTTTATGGATTACTTTTATACTGCCTTTACATGCTTTTTTTTGGAGCATAAATATTTTGGCCTGTAGAGCTAACATATACTTTTAAAAATCTGAATTTATGTTCTGCAGAAGAAAGGAAGTCATGCACATCTGGGATGGCATGAGGGTGAGTAAATGATGAGAGAAATAATAAATGTTGTGTAAACTATCTCTTTATAGTGATGGCTCAGCCATAATTTAATATTCTGTCATAATTTCTCTACCCTCATTCCCCTTCTGTCACTCACTCGACGTTGTGTCGAATGAAGTGACACAAGGGGTCTTCCTTGGTAGCCTCGCGTACCTCTGAACATGAGAAAAGGCCAATGTGAAATTGGCAGACAGAATTTGCATGCCCTGCACCCGGACATACGGGTATAAAGGGAAGCAGGCGTGCGTCTGTCAGTCAGATTTTTTCTTCGGAGCCGAGCGGTTGTACAACAGCAAAGCTGAGTTTACCACTGTTCCACTCACCTCTACTGGCGAGAAGCACTGCTGTTGGATCTACGGCACATTTCCAGCTGGCGTTCTCTCTCTCTGCACGCAGTGAAGTCCACGCCCCTGAGCACTTTGACAGTGCTTTCATTTTCTCTAAAAGAGTTTGAGTTTTCTACTCATAAAATAGCAATACACAGCAGGCGTTGAACGTCCTTTTCAGGATGCATCTTTTTGAAGATGACCTTCCGCCTCTGTGTAGTTCCTGGATGCGGTCGTTATCTCTCCAAGACCGACGGCCACAGACGCTGCCTCGTGTGCCTGGGCAGCGATCACACTGAGGCGGCGTTCGTGGATGGTCATGTACTCACTGCGAGAACATGACCATGGCAGCATTGCGGTCGCGGCTATCCTTTCTCAAGGTGAATGCCACTTCAGCCGCCCCCCGCATCGCTCCTTTCACGGGATTAAGGACGACCCAGCTGGCGATGAATGCGATTTGGGGATGACGACGGTCTCTGTTTCGCCGGGTGAATCCCATACGAACCACCCGACACGCTTGCTTGCTTCTGTCCTAGCTCGGGATGAGTGTGGCTCGCCTCACATCCAGCAGGCATTCTCCCTTGAGCCCCTGGAATTGGATGATGAAATCGGCGCTGTAATGGAGAGACTGACGGAGGACTCGACTAGGCTGCCGCCTTTGGGCCAGCCAGCCCAGTCTGAGGCTGACGCACAGATGGCCGACATGCTTGCCCTGGCTGCCGTGAGTG